>NC_085842.1:293142023-293442023 GCF_035594765.1 Anolis carolinensis
TAGTCCAGTAATATATTGTCCAATATATAATATTAGAGTTTAAAGTTGTAATCCAAAAAACCGAAACACACTCAAACTTCCAAGCAGTTTGAGTGGGGAAAACGTCCAAGTCTTTCACTAGAGTTCAGAACAAGTCCAAAGGCAAGAAACTGGAAACAAGGCTGGATACACGGCACGACAAAACAAGACTGGATTCACGGCAAGACAAGTCAAGGAACACGGCTTGGCAAGGCACAAAAAGGCTGGAAGGCAGTGGACTTAAACACAGTCCACACTTGGCTGGAAGCGAAGTTAATCCTCCAAATTCACACATTGACTCCGCGAGGACTAGCCAGTGTGGGGAACTTTTAAAGAACTTCAAATCTTTCTACAAAGCAGGTGTCCAGTGCTCCTTTTCCCAAGGGAAAAGAACTGAAACAACATCTTCGTCCAGATGCGATCCTCCCTGAGAACTCTCAGGGGAAACGAGCTAATTAGCACTCTCTCTGGCCGCTAATCGGGTGCTTTTTCGTGTTTGCGCTTTCTCTGAGCGGCTAGCTTCCCAAAAACCCCTTCTCGCAAAGGGGGGAGAGGTGCTGGGAATAGGCGCCTGTTCAAGGTCCTTTTTAATGAGCTCCGGGCTAGAATTGTCAACAAAAGGCATCTGGAAAGGAACAGCCTCTTGCTGAAACGGCAGAAATCCCATTTCTTCATCACTGTGATCCATAATGGCGCCAGGGTCACGACCCAGAGGGCCATGGGACATCACATTTATCTAGGAAGAATCTGAACAATGTTGTAGTCTGACATCTGCAAAATGCAGTCCTATATCTGCATAAAGTACAAGTTAAGTATCCCTTATCTGAAATACTTGGAATCAGAAATGTTTTGGAATTTTGTTCACTTCCCCAATTTTGGAATATTTGCTATACATAATGTCATAATAATCATCATATACATATTGCCTGAAGGTAATTTTATACAAAATATTTAAAATAAATTTGTCCATGAAACAATGTTTGAACGATCAAAAGGCAAAAGTGTCACTATCCCAATTACCCTTGTTGATAATAATCACAGATTTTGAAGTATTTCGGATTTGGAATTCCAGAAATTCTCATCCGGTATATAACTGTAGTTTTACACACAATGACTTGTGTTTAATTATTTAACACAAGTCTATCTTATCAACAAAATAGGAAAAAGAAAAGTACTGAATCATACCATCTAATATTTTACAGATGAAAATCAGATCACAGGCAGCCAAACAACATCAGAATGTCAAAATGGCTAACATTATTAATGGAAAGAAACCCACAAAAATAATGCAGAAGCAAGAAGAGGTTGCAGCACTTTGCTTTTGGCTGAGCCTCCTGGAAAGGTCATGATCATGCCCCTTGCTCTCCTCTTCTTCTCTGAGTTAACTGAGTGCAAAGTAATTTTGCATTTTAAACTTGTTTTGCAGCAATTGAAGGAGATTATGGACAAAGGGGGAAAGTGAGAGGAGAGGAGAGAAACAGAGACATTTTAAAAAACAGTGAAAATGTGGATGAATTTTGACTTTTCTTGCCAAATCAGGATAGCTGGAAGTTATGCTACATAGTATCAGGTAAGAGGTAGTCTCTTGACAAGAAAGACATTTCTCATGTAGACTATCATAGGTGAGATCTGGTGAGATCCCAAAGGAGATAAAAGGCTATGTTATGCAAAAAGAATTGAAATTACCTAGTTGTGTTGTGTCTAAATTCTGTAGATTAACTAGCAATGCCTAATGATTGTAGGAATGTGGAAGCTACTAACTCCAGCAACAATAAGGTGAGATCTTGAGGCCCCTTCTATACTGCCATATAATCCAGATTATTAAAGCAGATAATCCACATTATCTGCTTTGAACTGGATTATATGAGTCTATGCTACCATATAATCCAGTTCAAAGTAGATAATCTGAATTTTATCTGGCAGTATAGAAGGGACCTGACTCTTGTGAAAGTCCAGCTTCATGGTTCCCCAGATCATGAACTATTTCGCTAATTCATCTATCCTCTTTCTTTAGTGCTATCCTTCTGTTTTTATAAAATGATTCCCAGGAACATTACAACCATAAATATAGACTGAATGATATTTTAACAAAATTAAACTCATGATGTCTACTGAAATAAGACAGCAACCAATGCAATAACACAAAACAAAAATCCTAAGTAAACAAAGTAAAGTGACGCTGAGGAAGTAATTATACTCATATGATTTAGAATTTTCCATGGGAGCCTGAAAAATAATCAGATTGATGAAACTGTAAAAGAGAGAGAGAAAGAGAGAGAGGTTACAAAATAGAAGCTTTGAACAAGTTTCTTGGCCAGTATTACTTCACCTTTGTTGCTTACAAAGACCTTGCCTGATTCCACTTGCTGTTCCCTCTAAATTTCCAGGTTCTTCATATGATCAGAATATAATTGCTTCCAGACTGATTTGGACTGGGAAGTGGTAACGCAAAAGCAAAACAAACACGACCTTTTGCTGTATCTGTATATTTTTTTCCACTGCGACTGTGTTTGAGAGAGATCTAGGCTGAAAAAAATGGTTCAGGGAAGGAAAGCATAAATATCACAACCCCATCTCTGTTGCAACAATTTGAACAGGAGCCTATCATTGGTGCTTCAATGCAGTAATGAGAATGCTGCTACACACAGCCTAATTTTGGAGGTGCTCTGTGGGGATTCAATTCAGACCTTTGTAAAAAAAATAACCTGAGGTTTTCTTTTGCCTTTAGGCTACTATGAGTGAAAGTAAATTGAATGATCCAGTTCCACCTTACCAGGGTTCCATCTTGGGCCATCAGATGCCAGAATCCAAACCTGTGCCACCACTGTGAAATCTTTGGAAAACTGCTTTAAAAGAATGCAACAACAATAAAACATTGGAAGTACAGTTCCGAATCCTGCTGCATTTGCATAGAAAGCATAGAAGACATACCTGTCTAGAAGCAAAACAAGAACTTGACTGCCTCTCTTCAACAAGAACCGAACAGATGAAGGAAACCTCTGACATCTTCTAAATGTATGTTTTCTCTAGAGGTAAGAGGGCAGTTTTATTTGGATATTTGAATATATACACAGAAAGTGGAGAGGAATGCATATTTTTTTCCTCATAATTTTTATTGCAAAGACATGAGGAATGAGGAAGGGTACAAGGGTGGATATAAAACAGGCATTTTTTAACATTATACATATTCATCTTCTTCCATTGTTACTTTCCTAATATAAAACAGAAGGATAGAAAAGTGGATGTACAGTGTTTTGAAACAAAAGAGATAGAAAAGTTGAGAAATGGAAAATAGAAAGCCCTAACTAACACTTCCAAGTCATACCCTGTCTCTGCTGTCTTCTTGATAAATCAAAAAAATCTATCCTTTTTGTCATAAATCTTCTTACCTCTGATAGATTAACTTTCCAAGATCCCTTGAATATCATTGGGGATCCTGTTGTTCTTGTCACCAACTTCTCTATTTTTCTTTTCTTGTTATTATTGCATCCCTGTATGTACTACTAATTTTCCCCTAAGGCTGTAAAAACCCCAATATATTCATTTTCTTTTTTTTTAGTCAATAAAAGGATGCAGTTCTTCAAAATTGGAAGGATCTGGCAATTGTATAAGCCTTATTAGTTTGTCAATCTCTGCAATATCCAACATTTTTGTAATCCATAAATCTTGGGTGGGAATTTCTTCATACCCAAGTGAACATAAACAATTCTTGCTGCAGTTGCAATTTATAAAAGGAGTATCAGAATTTTTTGTTTGGTAGTGTTGAATTTGTAAGTTCCAACAGAAAGTCTTCTGTCTCTGGTACTTTAATTGTTAAGATGGTTTCAATGGTCTAATGAATTAGAATCTATTTTTTTGCTTTAGAACATGTCCAGCACATATGGTAAACAGTTTCTTCTTTTTATAACATGTTTAAGAAAACATTTTTTAAAAAAATTGATTCTATCTTTGCTACTCTTTCCAACACCATGTACCATCCATGCATCATCTTGTAGAAATTTTCTCTTAGTCCACAATATCTTGTGAATTTAATCTTTGTTTTCCACATCTGTCTAGGTGGATATTATGACCCACATTCTTTGACAATTGAATCATACAACATTTGGTTAGATGTACTTCTGTGTCTAATTTTAATAATATTTTATATACTTTTGCAATTTGCTTTTCCTTAGACTGGAAAAATATTATCTATTTCATTACCTTTCCAATCAACGCCTATTGTCTTATCAATTTGGGATCTTTCTTGTAGTTGTTTATATTGGAGCCATGAAAATTGTATGCCTGCTTGTAGCTGGATTGGATTTTTTAGATGAGCTTCATTTTGTTGTTTATTTAATACCTGTTTATAGATGGGCCATTGGTCTTCCTACATCTCTGTCTTATAGAAGGCTTGTTTGGTAGATGTCCATAGAGATATTTTTAAGTAAAGTACTACGTACACAGTACTGGCCGGGCTGTGGTGCAGGCTGGAAAGCAAGCCAGCTGCAACAAATCAACAAATCACTCTGACCAAGAGGTCATGAGTTCGAGGCCAGCCTGTGCCTGCGTCTTGTCTCTGTCTCTGTTCTATGTTATGGCATTGAATGTTTGCCTTTATGTGTGCAATGTGATCCGCCCTGAGTCCCCTTCGGGGTGAGAAGGGCGGAATATAAATGCTGTAAATAAATAAATAAAGTCTTGAGTAAAGTCAGTAATATATTGTATTTCTTAGCAGGCAGCTCTTAAAATTAGAATCAATTAATGTTTTTCATATATTAAATATCCATGCTATCCATATCTTAAATCATGTCCTTCTAATGTCCCTAATCTTTTATTATCTAATGTTATCTATTTTTTTTTCCATCCAAACTACAGAGGCAACTTCGTTTACAGTTTGGTAGAGCCATACCTTTGTGGTCTTTGGCATCTTGCCATAATTTCATCTTAATTCTTAATTTTTGCCTTTCCAAATGAATTTGTAAATATCTTTATTCCATTGCTTAAAGCAGGTATCATTTAATAATATTGGTATTGTTTGAAAGAGAAACACCATTTTAGGGAGAACATTCATTTTCATTGCCCTCAGTTTACTTCAACTGCTGCAAACAACCTTAGGTATGCAGATGATACCACTTTGATGGCCGAAAGTGAGGAAGAGCTGAGGAGCCTTATCACCAGGGTGAAAGAAGAAAGTGCAAAAGCTGGGTTGCTGTTAAACATCAAGAAAACCAAGATCATGGCAACTACACCTATTGATAACTGGCAAATAGAAGGAGAAAATGTGGAGGCAGTGACAGACTTTATATTTCTAGGCGCGAAGACACTGCAGATGCAGACTGCAGCCAGGAAATCAGAAAATGTTTACTTCTTGGGAGGAGAGCAATGGCCAACCTTGACAAAATAGTGAAAAGCAGAGACATCACACTGGCAACGAAGATAGTGAAAGCAATGGTATCCCCCATAGTAACCTATGGTTGCGAGAGCTGGACCATAAGGAAGGCTGAGTGAAGGAAGATAAATGTTTTTGAACTTTGGTGCTGGAGGAAAATCCTGAGAGTGCCTTGGACCGCAAGAAGATCCAACCAGTCCATCCTCCAGGAAGTAATGCCCGGCTGCTCACTGGAGGGAAGGATATTAGAGGCAAAGATGAAGTACTTTGGCCACATCATGAGAAGATAGGAAAGCTTGGAAAAGATCATGATGCTGGGGAAAATGGAAGGAAAAAGGAAGAGAGGCTGACCAAGGGCGAGATGGATGGACGATATCCTTGAAGTGACTGGCTTGACCTTGAAGAAACGGTGGGCGGCGACGGCCGACAGGGAGCTTTGGCATGGACTGGTCCATGAGGTCACACAGAGTTAGAAGCGACTATATGATTGAGCAGCAGCTGCAAACTGATTTCAAAGTGCAAAAGTGCTTTTCACTTACTGAGTAGGGATGGGGTGTGAAGAAAGGGGAAGAGAGAATTTTGCCCTGCCCAAATAGGCAAGAGCAAACTTTTGTAGCCACTCCTTGCTATGTGTTCTTCTTTGGAGGTAACTTTTGCCATCTTGGTCATACTCTCACGTAGCTTGTGTGCCAAAATGTTGGATGGTATGAAACGGTGACAGAGGGATTTTAATAGTAAAGATGGCTCCTAAATGGGAAATCAGACATATAAATATCATTAGCTGTTCATACACATTAAAAGTAAAGAGATTCACCTCTTTCAAAAGTGCGTGTTCATTCAATGCATAGAAATAGCAATCATATGCGTGAAAGTTCTCAAAATTCCACTACTAAGGACTATTACCTTTCAACCTACTTACACATTAAAAGAAATCTCTTTTGTTTTTGATTAAGTTGAGAGTTGCCCGCAAAAAGGTCTGAAGTAACAAAGGGAGAGAGATTAAAGTCTGCCAGGCTGAAGGATAATATATGTTAGCATGTCAGACTCAGAACTTTTGTTTGATCATTTTCTACTGGAATCACAGATGGCATGGCTTTTTGTTTACATGGCCTAATGTTCAACCATGCATATAGCTTCCCTTAGGGTCCTTGTAAGCTCACTATGGACTCCATGAATAATGGTGTTCTTTGCTCAAGGTGTCAGTGGGAAAAATGCAGTGTGATTTTACTGTGATTTTCACATTTCCAAACAGAAAATCTGCAGTAATCCAATTTATGCCATGGCAGGGTTTGCCATTATTAACTTTAAACATTCATTATTTCAAAGTAAATCTTTTATCAGGGACCTGCTCCATTAATTAATCAGCCTGGAGAGATGGAAGTACTTCCATTTCAATCTCTGAGTCACAGTTCAAATTCATAATCAAAGAAGATTAGTCCAGCAATAACTAAGTCTAGCCAAATAACGTAATGCTGTAAATCTATATCCAGTTACATGCTTGCATTTTCATGAACAATGTTTATGCATGTATTAATTTTCTTGCACTTTTCTTATATATGCATTTTCTTACAATAAATGTTTCACAATCCAGTGTAGGGTTTCAAAACAATTTCTACTAACACAGGTTGAATCTCCCGTCTCTGGAAATCCAAAATAGTAAATATTCCAAAAACCTAAACTGTGATTAGCCCCCTTTACAATTCTGCACATGAAACAACATTTTTTGTACAGAAAATAATAATGGTAGATAGAAATATTACTTTCGGCACATTTGTGCAGAGGAAGTCCTTGAAATACAATGTTAACCAGGATTTTTCTCATCAGTGCTTTTGATGCCCAAGAAACATGTTTTCGACAATTTCCAAATATTTGTTAAATATTCTTTCTATGCATAATTAATATGGTGCTCACTGAAGAAAACATATTGTCACGATCAATTCAGCCTTGTTTTTAATGATTTTTCTGTAGAATTGCTGGGTGTTCTCATTGATAACAGATATTTGTATATCATTGTATATATTGTTTTTCCTTTTAGAATGTTTTTGGTCTGAGCTTTTACAAGTTTTTGTACTTTATTGCATATTTTATTGAGATCAATATATATATATATATATATATATATATATATATATATATATATATATATACACACACACACACACACATATATATATATTCTAAAGACTCGCCCTGATTAATTGCAAACCACAGGCTGAGTAATTCAGTTCAAACAGTTAGGGCCACTACCAAAGGGGTATAGCTGAGGAGTGTATTACTGAGGTACCTGGAGCCTCTGTTGAGTCAACTTTGATGGATTCCTTTCGGCTTGTTTTGCCTGATGACGTGGACAAGATCCTTGGAGCGATGAGACCCTTGCCCTACTTGGCTTATAAAGCTTGCCAGAGGGGGGTTGGTCGACTGGTTTTTGAAGATTATCAATGCCTCACTGGAACAAGGGCAATTCCCATCTAGCCTGAAACAGGCAATTATTAGACCAATTCTGAAAAAGGTATCACTTGATTCCTCAATTCTATCAAACTATCGACCAATTTCAAACCTCCCATTTCTAGGCAAGGTTCTGGAGCGAGTGGTTTCCTCTCAACTCCAGAGATTCTTCGACGACACCGATTATCTCAACCCATTCCAGTCTGGCTTCAGGCCTGATCATGGCACTGAGGCAGCTTTGGTTGCCTTGGTGGATGACCTCCGCAGAGAAGTGGACAGGGGTGTGTGTTCCTGCTGGTTCTCTTGGACATCTCAGCGGCTTTCGATACCATTGACCATGGTATCCTTCTGAGACAGCTCTCTGGGATGGGCCTTGGGGGTACTGCTTTGCAGTGGCTCCAGTCCTTCCTGGAGGGCCGTTCCCAGTTGGTGAAGCTGGGAGACGCCTGCTCGGACCCCTGGCCTTTGACCTGTGTGGTCCCGCAAGGTTCTATTCTGTCCCCCATGCTCTTTAATATCTACATGAAACCGCTGGGAGAGGTCATCCGGAATTTTGGAATTCAGTGCCATCTCTATGCAGATGACACTCAACTCTACTATTTCTTTCCACCTACTTCCAAGGAAGCTCCTCAGATCCTAGACCAGTGTCTGGCTGCTGTAATGGGTTGGATGAGGGCCAACAAGCTGAAGCTTAATCCTGATAAGACAGAGGTTCTCCAGGTCAGTTGCTCAGCCGATCAAGGTATAGGGTGGCTACCTGTGCTTTACGGGGTCACACTCCCCCTGAAGGCACAGATCCTTTGGGGGTCCTCCTGGATTTATCACTGTGACTTGATTCCCAGGTATCGGCAGTGGCCAGGGGGGCCTTTGCACAACTAAAGCTAGTGCGCCAACTGTGACCATACCTCGAGAAGTCTGACTTGACCATGGTGGTCTACACTCTAGTTACCTCAAGGATGGACTACTGTAATGCACTCTATGTGGGGCTGCCCTTGAAGATGGCCCAGAAATTGCAGTTGGTATAACGGTCGGCAGCTAGTTTATTGACTGGAGCTGGTTACAGGGAGTGGTCAACCCCCCTGTTCAAGCAGCTCCACTGGCCGATATCATTCCGGGCCCAATTCAAGGTGCAGGTTATTGCCTATAAAGCTCTAAAAGGTTTGGGACTTGCCTATCTTCATGATCACTTCATCCCTATGAATCCGTGTGATCTCTGAGATCTTCCGGGAAGGCCCTCCTCTTGCTTCCATCTTCCTCACAACTACGTTTGGTGGGGTCGTGAGAGAGGGCCTTCTCGGCAGTGGCCCCTCGACTCTGGAACTTCCTCCTCAGGAGATTAGGTTGGCTCCCTCATTATCCTCCTTCAGAAAACAACTGAAGACTTGGATGTTTTGGCTGGCCTTTGGTGAGACAGTCATTAGCTAATCAGCCCCAGATGGTTTTAGTAATCTATCCTGTATTGATTATGTCCTTACCATTTATGTGTGTAGTTTTTTTTATCTTCATACTGCTATTTTAGTTGACTGGTTTTTAACTGTTATAATATTCTTGTTTTATATTGTATTACTGTTTTTATCTTTTATATTGTGATTATATCATGTTGTTGTTTATCTTGTCCTTATGTTGCTTGGGCCTTTGCCTCGTGTAAGCCGCCCAGAATCCCCACGGGGAGATGGTGGCGGGGTATAAATAAAGTTTTTATTTATTATTATTACTGGAAGAATTGCATGAATCAAATGCATGGACTATATGTGAGTGTAATACTCAGAAGAATTGTGACTGTATTATTGGTTTGTGTTGAAGTCGCTGTTTTCTTGAACTCTGCTTATACAAGCGTAAACTTGAATTTTGCATTCTTCTATTTTGAGTTGCTCATCTTTGAATAAACAAATCTTCTGGACCTGCACACACTGAACAAACAGAAACTGCATCCAATGCTTTGGATGGGTTACATCTCTCTACCTCCTTAGTTGAATAGGCTATGACCAAACCTGTTTGTGTATTGTTCCTCACTTTATTGCTTGTAATAATTCTTTAGTGTTCGACAGGAAGGGTCTCTTCCATCATGGGCTTCATACACAGGAAAAAATAACTCTTGCATGAGCAATTAATCTTAAGAATAAACACACAGGAATTAGCATTTAAATAGAAATTAGACTCCAGACCAGTAACCAAATGTCATAAGCTTAAATGGTCAACTCATACTTTCATGAGCAGACTTTTGGTAGGCCTTTGGGGATTGTGCTCCTCTGTTCTGTCTACAAAACTGTATGGTTCCAATTGGGGATGAAGAACTAGGGTTCTGCTCATTTCATGACTTCATTTTTTTATTTATATAGAAGTAGTTACATGAAAACAAGATAGTGTGTTTGTAGTAATCTTTGACATGCATGTCCAGAGGCTGGAGAAGTGATTCTCAGAATACCCCATCCAGCATGGGTAACCAATATACTAATTGAGAGTTGCAAGCTGTAATCTGAAAAGTATTTGAAATTATGGATACTGGTGTCAAAAATGACCAAGAACCACACTATTTTTCTGTTTTCACCACAACTATCCAAGCTATGAAAGCTGACAGATATAAATATCAGTGTAAATAATATTAGGAATCTTACAATGACTCCTCCTCACAATATTTAATTCAGAAGTAGTGTTTTTAATTGCAGAAGGGAACGTTTTCAAGTATTTTGTTGTTATGTACCTTTCAAGATGAACCTATTAGGGGGGTTTCTTAGCAAGGGGGTTGCCTTTGCTTTCTTCTGAGGGTGAGATACTGTGACGTCAACGAGTGGGCATCCATAGCTAAGTGGGGATTTCAGCCCTGGTCACCAGAACTGTACTCCACTACACCAGACTGATTCCTTTGAAGTATTTAGCAGTGTTTTTCTCTTAGGATATGGAAAAGGATACCTGATATGGATCTAATGATTCATTTCTATGCATTCCGGAGGCAAAGATAGATATGCCTCATTACAGATTTGTACTGCTGCATGTTTATGTTCCTGTCAAACTTCATCAGCTCACAAGCTAATACAAAATATAACCATTAATGTGAAATTGCAGATTGCATGGTATGCTCTTTTAGTTTAAAGTGCTTTGGGCAATTGTTCAGTGCATTACAAGACTTACATTAGGAGCAAGCATTTCCCTCAGTTCCTGGGGTCACACACTCCTTCACTAGAAGACAAAGGGCTGCAGGGCTCATGCCCAGCACCATTTTTTTTTTTTAAAAAACACACAAACATGTCACCACCCTCTCTAATGCCATAGAGAGGGTTTTCACTTGTTTGTAATTTTGGGATTTTTTAGAAGAGGCCCTGTGGTTTCTGGGCCATAACATGAGCTATCTTCCCGTGATGTGCATTATGTATTGAGTGCTAATCACAGTTGCTTGTAGCTTATCATTCAAGCGTACAGACAGAAATTTTAGTGAAAGAGGCAGTTCCTGAAGGAACAGGTTCCTACTTGCTTTCTTTGGGAGATAGGCTAGGGAATATCTTCTTCTGTCTAGAGGGAGACCTGACACCACAACAGCTGGAAGGAAAGGAAGAAGTTAACTAAAGTAATAAATCTGTCCCTCACTTCCAAGGATTTGCAAATTTCAGCAAGGACTCAATTAAACTCTGCAAACTACAAAGTATTTCCAAAAGGTGGACATGATTTGAAATAGCTGTATCTCTCCACTCACAACTCATCCATGAATGAAACTCTTGCCCCTTGAAAGGGTGGAGCATAGAATTTCAAATTATGATTGCCAGATTCCAATTCCAGAGCATTATCAACTCCTAGCCTCAGTCATTCAGAAGATAAGGCCTATTGAGATATTCTCCATTTGCAGAGTTATTTCTTTAGATTTGTTTTTGGCTCAAAATGGATAGTAAAACTTGATAACCTGACAACTCATTAAACCATTTGCAACTTTTTGTGTAATCATAACATGTTGCCATTGTGAAATATATTGTTTTGAAATTGGGACTGTCATTTTGAAACATCTTGTATAGCAAGCTGCTCCTTTTCTAAGGGAACTGGAGATTTGTACTCAGCCCTTTCCTCTTATCTGGTCCATTAAAACTGGAGATGAGCCATGGATACTGGAGACTCAGGGCTAAGCCCTGAGAGCTGGCAACCTTAGAAAGTAGGGATGCCAGATGTTCCATTTTTCACAGGTATCCTGTATTTGGGCTCAGCTCTGTATTGGTATAGGGCAACCCAAATATTATGTCTGAGAGTGGATGAAAGCCACATCCTTATCAAGCCAGCCCGAAGCATTTTCCTTACCAACGAAATGCTGGGATTTCAGCTGACACAACACTCTTGCTCTTCCTCTCTGCCAGCCCAAACTGGTACAAGTGGCTAAGTAAAGTTCTCATCCCATGATGGCTGGCTTGTCATTGCAAAATGTACATGAGTTTTTGGAATCCCTAAGAGATTTCAAATCTTCCACATTTGTAACTTTTGCCATCCTGACCACACTCTAATGTTTCTTGGACACACGTGCCCCCATTTTCATCTGAGAAATGCTGAAAGATATATTATCTATGCCTTGATTTTATTTTTCTGAAGAGCAATCTGCAACTGAAGAAAGCAAAATGTTAGTTGGCTTCCATTGGGTATATTCATGGAACATCTTAATGCAATTAGGGCTTCTTCAACCAAAATAAAGTGGCATTCCGTTTGCAAAAGCAGCTGCTTGATATGAATAGCAATGAGTGAGGGACACACACAAACAACTGCTGAATGAGAAAGTATGTTTGGGATCAATTTTTATGAAAAAAAGGGACCGGTGCAGCACAATGACTGGAGGAAGCAGGAGCTCAATTTTTTTTTTGCTTAATCTCTGTTGTTTTTCTTTTTAGTATGTTAGATGAGTGGCAGAATGAAACAAAAGGTAGCTGATGTTTTCCTGGAACTACTGAGAAATACATACAGTGGAAGATTTTTTTTTAAACTGCATTTGAAAGCCCTTACTGAAAGAGACGAAAGGATTTTTTTTTGCTTTTAGCATTAAGGATCAAGAAACAAATCCAGTTTTGAACTGTGAGGTGCAATTACGGCAGCTGAGGAAGAGATAGAAACCTATAATTTGCAACTACGTGTTTTTGTTGTTGGACGTCTTTGAGGATTGGAGCACCCTGTGTGGCATCTGATAGAATCCCATGATGAATTAGGGTACATCAGCGCCCTCGGCTTAATGTTTCATTTATTAAACTAAGATTCCTGAATTATTCAGCAGCAGCCACTAACAGATGCCTTCAGGCAAGAGACACAGTACATCACAAATTCATAGCCCTACAAGTGTTCAATCCAGGTGACAGTCTAAAAGAAGATGGCATCAAACTACAAATATGACAGTTGGCATCATGAAATCTTATAGTGCCTGGAAAGTTTTAACATGAGTCTATTATTTTTCACTGGAAAGGAGGGGGGCAACAGAGCTGTCATTGAAACAAAAGAAAACCCATGAAAAGAAGCAAACACTTAAATTGCAGATGCTTTATGATTTATAAAGAAATTGAATGCAAGGGGGTTTTCAGAGAAAGAACAATTTGTCTGTCTTATTTAATTGTCTATCCTGAAAATATTAGTTCAGCAGAGTGCTTCTATAATTGAGAATGCAAACAAGTGGTGAAAATATTCATGTGCTAATAAACACTATACTACTCTAAGTTTTTTTAAACAATGAATTCTAACAGCCCAGAAAACTCACAGCAACCCAATGAATCCTAATGTTTGGTTTGCCCTCAAAACCTTTGCCAAATATACAAGCCCTGAGTTCTGTACCAATATCCAGTTACTGTCAAAGCCCCAACCCTCAAGCAAATAGTCTAACCAAGAGGGAAACAGTAACAGAGTAACACAAGAAAGAATCCAAATGTCCATTCTAGGGCTGTGAGCTGGTTACCGGAGTGTCTAGAGTACTAGGTTGATTCAGAGTCTGTAAGCCAAGGTCCAAGGTAAGTCCAGGGTTCAGGAAACACAAGATATCAAGAGTCCAGGGTCATGACTTCTACAACTAAGGTTGCAGCCAACAATCATGTATCAGTCTTCAGTTCCTTAAGTCCTAAATTCACAGATATTACCTGTTGCTGGCTCTCTTCTCAGCTAATTTCAAAGACCTGCAAACCTGGAGTTGTTAACTCTTCCTCAGCCTGCTCTGAGGAACTTGCTTGCACTTATTCAGGAGGCTGAGGAATAGTAGCTCCTTCCATGGATGTTGCTTCAGAGCTTGGCTGGGGGGGCTACTGGGCACTGATGGGCTCCAGCTCTACTGCTGGGGCTTCCCCCAGCATCTCCTCATCCACACGTCCCAAGATGTCCATGACAAATACACTCATAATTGTGTAACTGACAGATTAGACTGGCTTTCTAACCAAACAGCCAGAAATTCAAACATTATCCTTTCCACTCAGAACTGTAGTATCTTATAGGGTGTGTAGAACAAACCCAAGATTTTGTGATACCAGCTAAAATGGTCTAGTAGTCTAGAAACTAAATATTTCTTTCTGCTGAACAAGCCCAAAGCCTTGGGTAATCAATGTTCCCACTGTTTCCATAGATTCATCATCAATAGTTATTGTATTTCAGGTATTCTGTGGGGCACTTCCACTTACAAAAACTTTTCTAATTGCTTACTCTTTACATTTTCATCAGGTGGTAGGAGTTGTCCCACTGGTAAATATAGAAACATCTATATTGTACCAGTCCTAGTGTAATCTGTGGTATGAATTTTAATAAGTGATTGTGTTTTTCCTGAATTCTGTTTGGTGATTCTATGTTTTATTCCACTCAGTTTTTCTTTCACTTACTCCCATCATGGTCTCCGGACCTCAGGAGAAGGGCTCTGTAATTGTGGAACTCCCTTCGTAAGAGAAATAGGGACTAATTTACATGTATAAAAGGTCAAAAAGGGCAGGACACGAAGAAAAAAGTATAGCATTATATATAAAGTCAGCTCACAAAGGCTACTGTAAATATATACCCTCTGACTCCTTATAAATCCAGAATAGTGTTATATATAGAAAGAATGGTGGCATATTGGAAGTTCCTGACAAACGTATTGAAAGCAATCCAGACTAACTAGACTCAATTTTCTCAACATATTGTGCCTGCCTGCCATGAAGTTTCTGAAACTGAGGAGCATTAGAAGAATGAGTTTGGGAAAGAACGAAACAGACAGATGTTTCTGTCGTGTTATACAAAGATAGTTTATGGTTTGAGTGCTGAGGATGAGAATCTCACTCTATAATGTTGGTCATGAGCTACTGATGTTACATGGAAGCAAACCATTTAATCAATTAAAGTTATTAGGTTAAGCTACTAATTGGCTGGAAAGACAATGAGGTCCTAGTTTGCTCTACCCTCCCCCTCTAACATTGTTCCATTATTCATAAAAAGGCACCCCCTCCCCAGTCTCTGTTTCAGAGTGTCAACTTCAGGGGCTTTAAATAGGAGCCTTCTAGCTCATTGCTCAAATCACAGTAACAACAGTGGTTGGCTGTATGAGCATGATTGTGTTTACTGGCCCTTACATAAAACTGTCTGCTTCTGAGGCTTGGTAAATAGAGAAATCATCAAAGAGGTTGTCAGGGTCTTCTGCACCACTGAGCTCTTCAACAAACTAGGCTGATGCTACTATAGTTTTGCCAAAATGCTAGAATTTTGTAAACAGTCACAGTAACCTGCCTTCTAATCTACTCGATTTCTCTGGCTTTGAATTCTGTCCTAATAACACAATCTACCTTTGGTGTTTTCATAGGCCTTGACCCACAGCTTGGTTAACTTAACCTAGGAGGGCTTTGTCAGTGTTCTATCATGAAATTCAATGGGTCCTAAGCATTTTAAATCCAGGATTTGGATAAATTAGTTTTTTCACTGAACTGACAATCATGGTGAACAGAAAGAATCAAAGAGAAGAAATTATAAAAGCGCAACAAAGGAACTTCCCTCACTTTGCTTTGATAATATTGTGGTTATGCAGCAGTGATAGGTGAAAGTAGTTTAGACAGAAATGAAAGGAGAGATTTTGAGAAAGATAAATGTGAGAAAATATTTTCCATTTGCAAGTTCAATTAAATATATAAATAACTGGATTCATACTAAGATAGTGTAGTGGCTGTAAATAATACTTGATGCATGATTTCACATTGCTGGAAATTTCTGGTCACTTCAAGAAGCAAGAAAGAGGACACATCTATACATTCAAAACTGATTTAAATTAGCTGTTTCAAATCCTAATTAATCTTAGCTGAGACTAAGCAATTCAATAATTTCAACCTCATATGTTCTGGATCAGAGTTTAGAAAATACTCTGTTTTGGACTACAATTTCAATGAATCCTGCACCAATCCTGCACTATTGGCTGGACATCTTGGAAATTTTAGTCCAATAGGCATCCCTCATTAACACTGTTCTGGGTTTATGGAAAGAAATTATATTCTACTCAGTCTTCAAAAATGATGCCACTTGTCATTAGGCATATACATAAAATTTGCCACATAATCTAGTGTGATCAGATTTTCTCTCTCTCTCTTTTTTTAAAGGGTGAGTCTTGTGATGCTGGATTGCTTTGTTTCAACAGACTCTGTGTCACTGCCCTCAAAATTCATGGTGATAATAATAATAATAATAATAATAATAATAATAATAATAATAATAATAATGGTGATGGGCACACTGGGTGCCGTGCCAAAAGATCTCAGCCGGCATTTGGAAACAATAGACATTGACAAAATTACGATCTGCCAACTGCAAAAGGCCATCCTACGGGGATCTGCATGCATCATCCGAAAATACATCACACAGTCCTAGACACTTGGGAAGTGTTCGACTTGTGATTTTGTGATACGAAATCCAGCATATCTATCTTGTTTGCTGTGTCATAATAAAATAATAATAAATTAATTAAAAAAACTTATTTCAATTCTGCCCAAAGGGATTCAGGTTGGATTCCAACATACAACGGCAAACATTCAGTGCCTTCACAAAAACCAACAAATACCAACATAGAATCCCAGAAAAACCCCACACATGAAAACAGCAATTAAAACCTAACATAAAATTAAATCTAACATCAGTGAATTAAACCTAGCAACAATAAATTAAACCAACATTGTCAGACAAAAACTATGTAATGACATAAAATCTGAACAAACATCTACATTAATTTACAGAAGCCAACTGGAGTTCACAAAGTTGTTTGGGTTGGTTGTGTGGCCTATGGTGGTAAATTGGGCTGACATAGAGTAGCAAAGCTGAGATACATAATAGTTCTCAACCAGGGCCCGGTTGTGGTTACTCATTGTCTAATCCTCCTTCTCTCCATATTGATAGTGAGCAGAAGTAGGTCTTCAGTTGATTTTTGAAGGAGGGAGGGGGCCAGCTGTATTTCTTGAGGAAGAGAGTTCCAGAGGTGGGGAGCAACCTACTTGTGGAAAGCATTGCATTGCTCTTGAAAGTGATTGATAATAGAGGCAAATGGAAAGGGCTCAAATGTCAGCAGATCTGATGGAGTATTTTAAAATGAATGAAGTTTCTGCAAGTTCTCAAACTATTGAATGGGAGGCATGTCAAGCCTACATTCAGGGCAGAAACACAGCTAATTCTTCTTATAAAAAAGAGTCTTAAATGTTTTAAACAATGAACTTTTGATCAAGCAGCTGAAAGCTCTGCTATCTCATTTTGTTGTTTCCTCACTAGAACAAAGATCATAAAGAATTGCAAAAAGGTTAGGTATGAATTGAATAATATTCTATCACAACAAAATACAATATTATTTACATGGAAAGCTGCAAAGTCACTCACTGATCTGGTTTTCATATGTTTTTGGCAAACATATTGGAAAATAGGGAACGTTCCAACAAGATTCTGATCTTTCACCTTAAGCATCAAACATAATGCAATGTTATTTCAGCTATCCAATATGAAAGCAATAATTTATATAAGTCAGATAGAAATCCATAATGTTTATTTTATGCGGATCTTTATAATTTAAATAGTGAAAGTCATCAACAAAATATGAAGTTTCCCCCCCCCTCATATTGACCATCTAAGAGTATGACAGTATCTATTTCTTTTGCAACCTGTATATTTAGAAAAAAATATCAATGTTATAGGAAATATGAGACATGCAGAGTCTACTTTTCCTGATATGTTTCCAATAAAATGATATAATGCTGTTTCTGGTCTGTTAGCATCAAAATTGATCCAATTTTACCAACATATCCTGTTCCCTCTCTTCATCATTAAATGATGTCTATATTGTTTTGATACTTAAATCTGTTATGGATCACATTCGCTGTGCTAAATATTGTCCTATATCTTTACTTAATGTTCATATCAAAATATTGAAAGCTATTTTAGTTAACAAATTATAACTTTCTTTATCTTTACTAAATCCTGACCAGGTGGTGATTTATTAAAAAAACAAGTATTTAAAATTATTGTTGTCAATTTATTTATATAGTATCATTGTATATGGCCCTTTACAATGTAAAACAACAACAACAACAGAAGCAGCCAACCCCACCAAAGACATGCTATTGATATGTATTATTAGAGAAAGTGGAAGGAAGGATTTGGTAAAAAAAAAAAAAGTAATGTAATACATTTTAAAACAAACTTTCCAGACAGAAATATTAAAAACCCAATGCAATATAATATAATAGAAAGTAAATCACCAGCAAGATTGATCTCTCCAACTGCTAGATGGGAAGAATGAAGGATAATAGAGACCGAGGTAATGGAAAGAGAAAGAAATGAGGCTGGCAACAAAAGAGAAAACCCATGGATCCAAATATTTACTTCTTTTGGTTAGTCTCTCCTATTGTCTCAATCCATTTCTGTCATGTAAGTAAAAAGTAATACAATGAAAAGAGGTTTATCAGAAAATTGAGAGAGGGAGGGAGCAATAAAAGGATGGCACTTTCCAATGGAATACCATCCTTGACTGAAGAGCTTCCTCATCCTGACTTAGGGACACATTATCTACTACATATCTGGCAAAAACTCTCAAGTTTTTTGGAAAAAAACCCCCACATGTTTTTCTAGTCCTAATTATTGTAGCTAATGATGAGTGGGAACATGAGACCTCTACATGAAAAGCATGTGTACTGTCACTGTGATAGAGTCTCCCTGGAAGCAAACACTGTTAGCTGGCATTGTTGCTTTTATTTCTTATCGTGAAACAGAACGTTCTGTTGTGGTGTTTCTATCTGCAAGTGCACTGTGTGGCCTGGAACCTGGGAAAAGGAAAGAGGTGGCATGTTCAGTTGGCGAGCAGCACTATTGCTGCAGGGGCTGCGGCCCTGGTTGAGGGTGGAACTTCGGACACACTGTGACCCCTCCAGAGATTTGACTAAGGAATTTGACAAGTTCCATCAGAAGGCGAAGGGAATCTTTCCTGGCAGTGACTGGACTCCTTTGCCTATATCAAGAGACATGCCTCCTGAGCAGGCTGACGTGGTCATCATTGGAGGAGGTATGGTGGGATGGTCAGTTGCCTACTGGTTGAAGAGGAATGAGCCCCAGAGTGGTGCCATTTGAGTGGTGGTTGTTGAACAGGACCTCAGTTATGCAAAAGCATCCACAGTACTCTCTGTTGGGGGGATACGGCAGCAGTATTCAATGCCAGAAAATATCCAGATGAGCCTGTTCTCAGCAAACTTCTTGCATTTAATTGATGAGTACTTTCATTTCATTGGCCAGCCACTGGTAGATGTTCAGTTTAATCCTTCAGTTTAATCTTTTCCTGGCATCAGATGAAACAGCTGCAATCCTGGAGAAGAATGTGAAAGTGGTGTTTCTCTGTTACTTCAGATTCCCTGAAACACAACAGCAAATGTTTCAGATACCCACATTGATCAAGATTATAATTGCCTTTCTCTTAGGTTTGTAGACCGGATATGACAAGTAGCAAAGACTGTCAGTGACAGTATAAAGAGTCAACTGTCTACCATTTCAAAACTGCACGAAGCATTTTTTTTTCTCCCATCATTACTACACTATTATTTCCCCAGAAAGTTGAAAAATCACTTACTGGTCTGCCAGTTTTGAAGAGTTTAGGACAGCTTGCCATGTCCATGATCAAGGAGGGGGAAAAGGTTTGGTTTTTGTTAGGAGAAAAAAACACCCCTCTATTGCTGTACACAACAAAAAAGTTGCTTGATATGGAGTAGCAACTTATATTACAAGAAAATGATCCCATGATCTCAACAAGCAGGGACATTTCTTACAATTTCCAGAAGCTTGTTGGTTATATTTTATTTCCTGGTGCATTTGGGTAAAAAAGATTTTTTTTTCTCGTATAAGGTTGATAAATGTTTTTTCTGGAAGCCAGCATTATACATATTGATATTCCCTTATCCAAAAGGCTTGGGACCAGAAGTGTTCTGTATTTTTTATTTTTGGGATATTTGAATACTTGCATATAGTTAATGATATATTTTGAAGAGGGAACCTAAGTCTAAACACAAAAAATTGTATTTCATATTCATCTTATACACATAGCCTGAAGGTAATTATATATGCAATATTTTTCATAATTTTGTGCATGAAACAAATTGAATCATCAAAAAGAAAAGGTTTCAATACCTCAACCACCTATGTGTAAAATTTTAGATTTTGAAATATTTTGGTTTTTGGAATTCCAGATAAGGGATGTTCGATCTGTATAGTGCTTTGAGTGTTGGACTACAGATGCAGATATCAAGGGTCTTTCCTATTAGACCATGGGACCTTGGGCAAGTCACACTCTCTGAGTCCAGGGGAAGGTAAAGGAAAACTCTTTCTGAACACATTTTGTTAAGAAACCCTGTAACAGGGTCGCCTTAGGGTCACCATGAGTTGGAAATAACTTGAAGGGAACAATAATGCCATTTCTGTTTCAATTGACTTCACGTTTTACTGCACTGTAATGATGGCTAGTTTTTCTCCTAGCAATAAAGTGGAAAATGTTGTATGTTAAAATGATGTTAAGCTCCCCATAAAATGGTTTTGACAGTATCTGGGAGAAACAGTGAAAGAAAGGGAGTAAAGAATCAAATATTCTTATTCTGTTGATGTGGAAGAATGGTCTAAATACAAGTGTACACAATGAAAATGCTTTCTTGTGGTTATGTGAACTTTTCAGGACACAAACCAACCTTTTGCTCACATAGAGTTGATACATAGAGTATGCACTCAAAATGAGAGCAATTCTAATACAGTCATATTGAAGCTAAAATTTATTTATTTATTTATTTACAGTATTTATATTCTGCCCTTCTCACCCCGAAGGGGACTCAGGGCGGATCACACTACACATACAAGGCAAACATTCAATGCCATAACATAGAACAGAGACAGAGACAGACGTAGGCATGGGCAGGCCTCGAACTCATGACCTCTTGGTCAGAGTGATTTGTTGCAGCTGGCTGCTAACCAGCCTGGGCCACAGCCCGGCCTTCTAAAAAGAAGTTAGTAACTTGGAACAGTAAAACAAAAACTTCAACAGGATAGATAATACTTGATTGAGTTCCTGTCTTCTCCAGATTCTATTTCCCATATATCAGGCACAGTAACTGCTTTCTACTTCCATGAACTTTAAAGTATGACAATCAGTTGTATGGTGAAGCGAAGAAATCTCATATGCTATGCTTGCTATTTCACGCTTTAGAACTGTGCTTATTACTGCTCTATTTGTAGAGTACTGCAGATACTGTAGGCTCACTAATTACTTCCAAAGGCATTTGAAAATAACTTAATGACAACCTTCATACCTAGCCAGATGTTGACATTTTATTTTATTGCTTACTATCATAAATCAGGAGAACAGTATTTTTTTACACCTGGAAGTCTAAGCAGAAAGAGCATAAAATAAAATACATGTGAATCTGCAGTATTTGCAGTCTTGTATATAGTTACTTGGGAGTAAACCCCATCAAACAGACTGAAATTTAATTCAAGTAATCATCCATGAGACAAGGCTGCAAAGCAGAAGGAATATCCTTCATATTTTCTTCTTCTATAATGCAATACTGTCATAAGTAGTTTACGTTATCTGTCCTACATCTGTCACGAAATCTTAGAGATGCTAGTTTCTGGTTATCTAATTAGATTAATATGCACATAGAAATAGGAATCAGAGAAAAATAAAAAAATAAAATGTGTTAACTCAGATAAAAGGTTGTAGATGTATTAAGTATACAGATAAAATCCAGAAAAGAATTAAGTATGCTTAAATCCTATTAAAATACAGCTTGATGTGAAGATCCAAATGATAAGGTCCATCAACAAATCATTCACATAAAACAGAATATACGATCAAATCATTTTCAATATGATGTTAATATGTTTAATTATCTCTTGAATTACACTCCAAGAAAATATTCCAGTACAATTTAGTTGTGGTTAACAACACACTCATATATATGTCCCACTGAGTCCAAATAAACCTTTTCCTCGAAAAAAATCAGTATGTGGTTGTGCCTAAGTCCCACTGAAAGGAATGGGTTAGGTTTGTTGTTATTAAGTCACATGCATTTAAGTTGCAATCCAATTTTATATCTATAAATCCTGTACTATTGTTTTTCATCAATTTAAACAAGTCACTTTGAAATAAAACATAGGACTTTACCCCATGTAGAGTGGGGAAGCCTCACATTACTGCAGCATTTAGTCCTGTAGCATTACCAGGCATGTAGTTCTGTTATTCATTCCTTATGACATGTCATCTGAAGTTGCTGGTTTTATTGGAATTATCCATTTTCATCTTTATTCCAAGGATGTCTTCACATGGCTCCTGGGGCCATGTCATTTTGCTAGCAGTTGTGTGGGACACCTCCATCAAATGGAGAAAAGAGCAAACAAAATGGGTTAAAAAAATTGGAGCTACCCAAAACACATTTTCCTCTCTGTCGTGGCAGAGGAAGCATCTTGCGATGCTTCTCCTATACTTTAAGAGGAATGGAGGTGGTGCCAAGCCAGCATTGCTTGATGGCACTCAGCAAGCCCTGTCCAGAAGAGGAAAAAGAGGCCATTAAACCCCCAATTTGATGAGGTGTCTAACTTCGTCACTGCAAAGGATCAAACTCTCGCAGTTTCTCGAGATTTCTATACTCCAAGACCATGGAGAAATTATAATATATTTGGGTAAGGTACTATGTCCCATTGCAGTTATACTTTATTGAGGGGTTCTCAGACATTTAAAGCCACTGAGCCTTTTTTGAAGAAAAAGTTTCTTGTGGAGCCCCAAGTAACTTCTGAACACAGGGGCCACGTTGCAATTTGACAGAGGGGCTGGACCAGTGGCAGATGGTGAATGTTTGTGTGAACTAATTGAAAGAAAATGAACAAATTCCTATGCTCACTGCCCATATCTTGTTTGTAGTGCAAAAAGAAAGAAAGAAAGAACAATACAATATTACAAATGAAGAACAATTTTATTCAACGTGGCAGTGAGGAGGTCTTGCAGGCCATGGTGGCCTTGATACGGGGAGGGTGGCTTGGGTGCAAGGAGTGTGCAGGGAGTCTGGATAGAAGTCTGGAAGGAGGAACTAAGTTGCAGCAAGAGAGAAATAGACAATTAGATAAATTCAATTAATAAAATAGAACATTTAAAGATTAAAGAAATGCAATGGAAAATGCAGACAAAATGGTATAGAAGCCCCGTGTAATTGGCTTACATAGCAAGAACCTCCCCAAAACAATGTGGGAAAACAATGTGGCACAACTGTGGGAAAACCGGAACATATACCCACTTGTGATAGGATTGTGAAAAAATACAAAAGTTCCACAAAATAATTAAGAAGGAAATGGAGGAACTATTAGGGATAAAAATATATTGGAATAAGACACACTTTTTCCTCCAGAAAATTGAGGGAGATGGGGGAATTAAAGAATGGGAGCGAATAATAAAATACATGTTAGATGCAATTAAAGCCTCAGTCTTCTCCCCTTCCCTTTGTTTGGACTGTTTCAGACATTTCCCAAATGAAGTATGATGGGTGCTGATAGGAAGTGGGATGGGTTTCATCATACTTTGTTCCCTCAGTGTAATGTAACTGTTTAGAAAGGGGGGGGGGAGCGTGTGGGATAAAGTCCATAATGAAGGATCTAATGGTGGGCTTATCTAATAAAGTGGTGCTGTTAAATTACTATGTAGGAGAGCTAGGAAAATGCCAATATGCATTGCTGCAGGATGTATATTTAAAGGCAATTAACATCAGTTCCCGATGCACATGGTGTAGAGTGTGCATTGGTGCGCAACACACATGTCCGCTGATGTGAATTGTGTACCAATATGCATCAGGTAGTGATGCTTATTGTGCTCTGACTGCCATTACACCATGATGTGAATTTTACACCAATGTACAGGCATGCCAAAGTGCATTAGTCTAAGTGTGCATTGCACTCCAGTGTACATTGGGTACTATTATCGGTGTCTTATTACACATTTTTTCCTATTCAGTAAAGTTATTTATTAGCTCCTCTGCTGTGTAGCTAAGTATACATAATTACAGGACGTAAAAAATCATATGGGATTTCAATGGTGATACTGTGAACAGTATTGAGTTGCAGTTACTGTTCTTTATTAAATATGTATGAGCATATGTGCTTTCACGTCCCCTCTCAACACATGGTTCCTCCTTGAATTTTTCATAGAGTTTTCATAGGAAAGCAATTTTCAGATAAGCTTTTTGTCAGTTCTTTCCTCTGAAATATAGTCTATAGCACTTGGCATACATTGACAGTCTCCCCTCAAACCATTAATCAGAGCTGACCCTGCTTAGCATCTAATATCAGACCTGGTGCTTTTAGGGCATTTAAGTCCTACCTAATGAATAATAATAATAATAATAATAATAATAATAATACACTTTATTTATGTTCTGCTCTATCTCCGCAAGAGGAGTCAGAGCGGATTACAACATGCAGATAGGCAAACATTCAATACAGTGGAATAACAATGACATACAAATATACAGAACAAAGGTAAAGGCTTCCCCTTTCATCTCTGATTTTCTGGAGGCGGTGATCAACTCTGGCCATAGGGAGGTGCTCTTGTTCCATTTCCAAGTCAAGTAGCCTGTTGTCCATAGACACCTCCTGCTTCTGTTGCCAGCATGGCTGCATGGGTGCCTTTATTACCCTCCTACAAAAGCGGTACCTATTGATCTATTCACATGTTTTTGAACTTCCAGGTTGGCAGGAGCTAGGACTGACAGAGGGAGCTAGGACTGACAGTGGCTTCAAACTGCCAACCTTTAGGTGAGCAGATTCAACAGTTTGACAGTTTAACCCGATGTGCCACCACAGACCCAATAATAGGGGCTACATGTAGTGAAACACATATAGTTATAATTAAAGGCAAGAAAATTAACCAAACCCTTCCTACATTGTTGGATAATATTTAGTTTTTCCATTTTTAATATTATGATCCACACCTGATGCTTACCTTCAAAACCCCATCATTTTGTTCATAACAAGTTTCTGTAATTTTGACAATTTATTCTGATAGGTTCCTACATATATACATGCATCACTACTGTGTGGAACTGTCATTCCACCCCTTGAAAGTGTAACTAATCTATAACAGCATAGAACTTTACCTGTTTCAGCAGTCCCCAAGTTACAAGCAACTGACTTACAGTTACAAACAGGGCTGAGATAACGGAAAGTGATTGGAAATCTACTCCTAGAAAAGGAAATTCGCTTTTTAAAGAGATATCATGGGGAAAAGGTGCCTCCACTGAGCTTTATCACCAGTTCTTATTTCCACAGTTCAAAATTTTGAAAATGTAATTGTCACAGGGGCAGAAAGGGAGGTGAAATTATCTGAACAGACAGTAACACAAACATTACAGGGTGTTAAACGTTCCCGATGCTATCCAAAACTGTAAAAGGTGGCTGGAGTTACACTGTAAAAATGTAAGTGCTTTGGCTTACATACAAATTCAGTTTAAGAATAAATCGTAACCTAGGTATTGCCTGTAGATTTGTCCATTGTTCAGTAATCAAAAAGCTACTTGGTGCTTCAAAGAATTTCATGAATTAATATTTTAGGAAAATTGTTGTCACTCCTAGGATGATACCCTATGGCATAGAGAGTCTTAAAATGGATTATGGTGTTCCCTCACTTATCGTGGGGGTTACGTTCCAGGACCACCCATGAAAAGTGAAAATCCGCAAAGTAGGGACACTATATTTGTGTTGTTTACAATCTCACTGGCAAGTAGCATCTCTGTCCCCTCCTCGCCTCTCAAGCACGTGCATGCCTTGTGAGGTGAAAACAAAGCTCCTTCAGCCTCCTTTCCTCTCCTTTCGGCTTCTCCCTTCCTTCCTTCCTTCCTTCCTTCCTTCCTTCCTTCCTTCCTTCCTTTCTTCCTTCCTTTCTTCCTTCAGCTTCCCCTAAGAAAGGAAGTAGAAAGAGGGATTTATAATATTATTTTATGATTTATACTATTATTTTAGTGTTTATTAAAAAACCGCAAAACAGAGAGGGCGCGAAAAGTGAACCGCGAAGTAGTGAGGGAACACTGTTTACAAATTTACAAAAAAGGCACAATAATTAAGAGGTGTTAGTTGTGATATATCTAAATGCCATCTTCAAATTTGAAGGTAATACTCTCCAAAACAGCAATGGTTGAGGCACAGACAAAGTAAAAAACCCTACAATTTCATAATCTCTTTCTTTGGCTTCTTAAGCCCCTTCTACACCATCATATAAAATCAAGAATATCTGCTTTGAACTGATCTGCATGGCAGTGTAGAAGGAGCCCTAGAGTTCTTTGCCTCTGGCCAACCAAACAAATTTTCTGTTGATTTGATTTGTATTCCACCTTCTCCTACTAGTGGAAGTCAGGGAAGTTCACAAGAAGGTTTCAAAAATTCAGATGAAAATAATGAATAAGGCCGTGGACAACATGACTATTATTTGGTTTTAACAAGAAGAGGTCCTAAATGTTTTTTAAAAAATCTTTACCTCTGCATACCTTCAGATTTTGTAGTACCTCTCACCCCGCCACCTTTTAATCTACAATTTGTCAACAGTCTGCCTAAATAACAAAAAAATCAGCTGACCTCTCTCTCAAGCCAATATTTAGAAAAAATAATCTAATTTCCAAATTGAAGTGTTCCTCATTTGGATAAGCTGAGGTATTTTGAAAGCATTCATTGTAAATCATCTCATACAGATAACTAACACATGTTTGATTTGAAGTGTGGTAAATAACAGCTGAGTTTAACAGCTTTGCTGCACATACTAGTATTTTTTGTAACTCCCACCACCATATATGAAAAACACCCCTATGTCCACAAATCTGCTTGCAGGCTGACATTCAGATTGACTTATTATATCCTGTATTTTAACATAGTTATATAACCCTCTGAAATCAGTGACTTACATGATAAAAGATGCCAATTCATTTCCCCTAAGAGTCATGACAGTATGAGGATTCACTAATCATTTGACAACAGGGAAATTATGGGAATCTTGGGTGCTAGTAATGGTACTAGTTGCACAAAACCAAAAAAAGTGCCAACTTTGTATTGAATTCTCCAAGAAGCAGTCCATCAGACTTTCTGGGAACCTAACTTATGACATGGTTGAACAGATGGCATACAGAAAGGCAAGCTGTGGAGCCAAATTTATTGAGAAAAGCCTGGATGGCCTTTGATGCTTTAGTCATCTGGAGAAATAACCTGCAAATCAAAACAAAGAAGTGCCAATCATTTAGAGCAGGGATCCTCAAAACTTTTTAAACAGAGGGCCAGCTCAAGATCCCTCAGACTGTTGGGGCTCCAGACTATGGTTTTTTTTTAAAAAATGAACAAATTTCTGTGTACATTGCACATATCTTATTTGTAGTGCAACCCCCCCCCAAAAACCCAACAACAACTATGAACAAACAATACAATATTCAAAATAAAGAACAATGTAAACTTACTAATATTTTGATCAAAAGTGTGGACCTGCTTTTGGCTGATGAGATAGTCAAGTTAATTAGGATTGTTGTTGTTATTGTGTGCCTTCAACATGTTTCAGACTTAGGGCAGCCCTAAATCTAAAGTTTTGGGCGGTGGTTGAGTAAATGACCTTGGAGGGCCACATCTGGCTTGCAGGCATTTGTTAGGAACCCCTGATTTAGAGTGTATTGTCACTGCCAGGATAGATATTTAAAGTGATTCCTTTAAGCCATAGTGACACTTAGCAAGCAATCATATTTTATTAATTCAACAAAACAAGGTGCTGTGCATTAAGGAAATGAAACATTGGGAAATGAAACATTATCAATTTTTTAACTTCCTTGGCATATGGTTCAAAAGCACTGGAGTAAGTCATAAAGAACTTCAATAGCAGCATCCTATTGAGATGTAATTGATTCAACATTCTCCTCCTCCTCCCCTCCAGTCACATTGAGTTTAGAAAAAGACATTAATGATTTTAATGATGAACGCTCCCATTGGATCAATTTTAGTCTGAATCAATTATGATTTTCTTTCTTTGGCTGTATTTGGAAAAAGCAACTCTTTCCCCAGAATTCCTCACTGGATCACATGTTGGCATGTGCCTCTTATAATTATCAAAAGTGTATCAACTGCCTATTTGTGAGTTATAGAGTGCCTCTGGTATTATTTATTTATTTACCCTATTTATACCCATCTTTCTCTACCCCGAAGGGGACTGAAGGTGGCTTACATATGGCAATTATTCAATGCCTTAAAAACACGTATAAAATATAAGCTTAAAATATTTTCAAATTAAAAATTAATACATATTAACATTTAAAAACATTATATTCAGTTAAAATCACACCATCCAATAATCGTAGTCTAAAGCTGTTCCATAGTCATTGCACATATTCCACATCTTTTATTGCACTGCGCTATTATCTGAAAACCTGATCCCAGAACCAGGTTTTTACTTTCCTTATGAAGGCTAGGAGTGAGTGAGTTGATCTTATATCGCTAGAGAGGGAGTTCTACAGCTGAGGGGTCACCACCGAGAAGGCCCTGTCCCTCTTCCCCACCAGTTGTGCTTGAGAAGCAGGTGGGACCGAGAGCAGGGCCTCCCCAGATGATCTTAATCTTCGAGGTGGTTCATAAGGGAAGATATGTTCAGACAGGTAAGCTGGGCCAAAACTGTTTAGGGCTTTATAGGCTAAAGCTAGCACTTTGAATTGTGTTCGGTAGCAGATTGGCAGCCAGTGGAGCTGGTGCAAAAGGGGAGTCATGTGCTCCCTGTATGCAGCTCCAGTGACGAATCTGGCACCCGCCCATTGAACCAATTGAAGTTTCCGAACAGTCTTCAAAGGCAACCTCACCTAGAGTGCGTTGCAGTAATCTATACAGGATGTAACAAGAGCGTGGACCGCCATGGCCAAGTCTGACTTCCTAAGATACGGGTGCAACTGGTGCACAAGTTTTAATTGTGTGAAAGTTCCCCTGACCACCGCTGAAACCTGGGGTTTCAGACTCGGCGATGAGTCCAGGAGAATCCCCAAGCTGCGAACCTGCATCTTCAAGGGGAGTATGAACCCATCCAACACAGGCTGTAACCCTATGCCCTGTGTGGCCTTGCTATTGCCCAGGAGGACCCCTGTCTTGTCTGGATTCAATTTCACCCTCATCCACTACAACTCAGCTGCCAAGCACCAATTCAGGATCTGAACAGCCCCCTTAGTAACAGGTGGGAAGGAGTGACAGAGTTGGACATCATCTGCATACAGATGACATCGTATCCCAAAACTCTGGCTTCATGTAGATGTTCAACAACATAGGGGGCCATACTGACCCCTGCGGGACCCCACAAGACAATGGTTGTGAGGCCGAGCAGGTGTCCCCCAACAACACCTTCTGGGAACAACCCTCCAGGAAGGACAAGAACCACTGCAAACCAATACCTCCAAGCCCCATACCTGTGAGGCGTCCCAGAAGGACACAGTGGTCAATGGTATCGAAGGCCGCTGAAAGGTCCAGCAGAACCAACAGGGACACACTCCTGCTGTCCAGTTCCTGGCACAGATCATCTACTAAGGTGACTAAGGCTGTTTCATTTCCATATCCAGATCTAAAGCCAGCCTGCACCAGATCTAGATAATCAGTTGTCTACCAAGAACCCCTGGAGTTGTGAGGCCACCACACATTCCAGGACTTTGCCCAATTAGGGGAGATTGGAAACTGGCCGATGGTGACTAATTGAGTGAGGTCCAGTGATGGCTTCTTCAACAGCAGTTTCTTTTAAGCTTGATGGAATCTTGCCCTCCTGTAAGGAGGCATTAACCATCACCTTCACCCACTCTGCCAAACTCCCTCTGGATGGGCAGGGGTCTAGCATGCATGTGGTGGGCTTTGCTTCTCCAAGGATCTTGTTCACCTCCTCGAGCTGCACCAATTGAAATGAATCCATCAAAACTGGACAAGCAGGTGTTCATGTTCCAGCCTCAGAGACTGCCATTAACATGGTGTCAAAGTCGGAATGGATCAGAGCAACTTTGTCCGCAAAGAATCGAGCAAATGCTTCACAGTGAGCTACCAAGTTGTCAGGGATCCTGTCTTGGGAGACTGGATTTAACAACCTTCTGACTACTCGAAACAGCTCAGCTAGATAGCTCTTTGTGGATGCAATATTAATCACAAAGAAAGATTTATTTGCGACTTCTATTGCCACAGTTTATACCCTTAGACAGGCACACACCCATATGTGGTTTGACTCGCTTGACTTTAAACACCTCTAGTTTCCTCTTCTTTTGCTTCATCACTGCCAGCTCCTTGTTAAACCAAGGAGCTGGTTTAGCTCAGCTATTTGAGAGGAGATGTTCCAGAGCAATTGTGTCAAGTGCCCTAGTCATCTCCCTATTCCAGAGAGAGACCAGAGCATCAAGAGGATCATCTACTGAGGTGGCGGGAAACTCCCCAAGAGCTGTCAGGAATCCATCCGGATCAATAAGCCTCCTGGGGTAGACCATTCTAATTGGTCCTCCACCCCTGCAGAAGTTAGTGGGCACAGTAAGCCTAAACCTGATCAGGTGATGGTTGGTCCATGGCAACGGAGCGATGGTCAGTTCCTCCACAACACCACGTTCCTCCCATCCCTGGCAGAAAACCAAATCTAGTGTCTATCCAGCTCTGTGAGTCAGACCAGAGATTACAGTTCCTTTTATTTTTGTTTATATTGGACTTGAAAGGTTTTAAGAAAAAAGTCAAAGTTGACAGATTCAATCAAACCTGCTGAACAGAGCAGATTGTGACATATTTTAAATGTTATATTGGCATAAGTAATAAATCAAAGCAATTATCCGCACAAGCCCTGTGATGGATCCTGTTTATAAAAGGCCAAACCTTTAGTTATCCCTTTCATGGTTATACTCTAAGCTTCCAGTTCCCTGATAAGCTTATGTACATATGGACATTCAGATGTGTAACTAGATTGCCACTTTCAGACAGCAATGTTATTAATCAGCTCCTCTTTCCATTTTTCTTTGCCTGTGTTTTGCTGCAAAATAGATGTTTGAGCTCAAGAGGCTCACAAAGATCAAGGCATTGTCTTGCCAAAGAGATGTGACAAATAGACTTGCTATCTCCCATTTGATTCCTGGATTGTAACATACCTGCTTCTCACAATCGTTATAGAGAAAAACAAAAAGCACGAACTGACTAGACAACCAGATGTTCTCTTGTTTACGTCCCAAGTTGATGTTGTTCCTAGTACATGGGCCCCCAAAAGGGTGTTTGCCAATCAATTAGTGCAGAGCAGCAGTACTGGTCATTCTTCATCAGCACACCACAATTAAAAGCTGTATTTCAACATACTAGCTCTTCCCTGCTGGTTTCTCTATTCAGTGTTCAGATCCAGATCCCAAATTTCTGATTAGGTCTAGACAAAATGAGATTTGATATATCAAAAACATTTTTGCATGGGAAAATTATCAAAGAGAGAGTTATCTTCTATCAAATGAATTTAAATGATAAAGCCAATAACAACCAATAAACTGCAAAGCAAAATAAATTAGTACAATAATAACAAAAAATTATATATCAAGATTTTAAAAAAGATATATACAATATTTCTTTATTTTTTCTTTATTTTGTTTATATCCTGCATTTTCCCAGTGTGTGATCCCAGGTCCCCCATCACATTGTTTATGTCCTGGATTAGGAGAAGTATTGAAAAGTTCCACAGAGGTGTACCTATGAAGCATCTCCCCTCTTATCCCATTATCTTTTTTCCTGGTGCAACCCCCATGGCCATTTACTGGTCAATGGAAAGCAGAAGAGTGACAGAGAAGGGTCCAGTTATGTTCTATATCTAAATACACAGTGGGACTTTTTTGTGCGTCCACCAGATATCCTGGAAAAGCATCCACCTACTGTGCATAGGTGGATGCTTTTCAGCTGTTCACCAGCTCTTCACAGGACAGTTAATCAGCCTTCTAATGAGAGGGTTGTAGCTAAAAGGTGGGTTCGGTTGGTAAAATTTCATCATTGCATGATGTTGGTGCAAAATTCCAAGCTCTGCAGTTACCAAAACAATTACATGTGTATAAGTTATTAACAGAATTCCAGATAGTAAAGGTAAAGGTTTTCCCTGACGTTAAGTCCAGTCATGTCTGACTCTGGGGGTTGGTGCTCATCTCCATTTCTAAGCCAAAGAGCCGGCGTTGTCCGTAGACACCTTCAAGGTCATGTGGCTGGCATGACTGCATGGAGCGCCGTTACCTTCCCGCCGGAGCGGTACCTATTGATCTACTCACATTTGCATGTTTTCGAACTGCTAGGTTGGCAGGAGCTGGGGCTAATAGCGGGCGCTCTTTCCAAAATGTGTTTCTTTTACTAGCCTCATTATCTTTCGTATTTCCATATATTGCCAAACTTGTATATCTGTACTTTGTTTAATAAGCTGAAGTTAGCTGATGAGAATCTTATTTTCTTTCTGTTTTCACTCTTTTTTGCTGTAAAAGCATGTTCAATAAGGATTCTTGAGATGATTCTGTTTACTCTGTCTATTGTAGGCATACACACACAGTTATAGTAGAACAGGCCAGAGTAGTGTCCCATTAAGTCAAACTTTATTGTATTTCTGATACACAGTAAAATCTGTTTTTCCAACCTTTCTTCATCATCCTCACGTTTTCTAAAACACTTTCAGCTAAACAAAGGATGAGTTTGGTGGACATGAAAAGACCTTGTAACCTTGTAAAATTGGTGGACATGAAAAGATCCGTTAACTGAAATGTGCTGCAGTATTTGTTGATTCAGGAAGTAGAAATTATGGGAAATCCTTATCAAATGTGAATGAGGTGATTTTATGCCCCATGTTCAACCTCTTTCTCCCCGCCCTTTCATGGCATCATTCTGTCCAAGTTTTAAGATTATTATCAAAGTTGCTTTGCTCCAAACATCAGCAATAAAATCTTAATAAATACTTTAAAATGCAAGCCCTCAATCTACTTTGCAGATGGTCGCTCTTGACATATGGCCAGTTAGGATTTAAATTTGTAGCAGTGGTCGGAATTGAAATCCTTGGAGATGCTGTACTAAAACACCTGCTATTTTGTTCCTGACAAAGAAATAAGTGCAGTGACATGCCAGTGATAATTGAATACAGCACAATGCTTCATTAAGTTAAAACTTAAAATGTGGTGCACTCTGCTGCCCACACATTTGTAATTAATTGTAGAATCCCTCATTGCCACTCTAGCCTCAATGCCCTCTTCTTCTCCCCCTCCCCCTCCCCCTCCTCCTCCTCCTCCTCCTCCTCCTCCTCCTCCTTCTTCTTCTTCTCCTCCTCCTCCTCCTCCTCCTCCTCCTCCTCCTCCTCCTCCTCCTCCTCGTTGCTGCTGTACTTTCACTCTTAGGTTCATCACATTTAAGAGCAAAATTATCCTTTGTAAAAAGCTCCTAATCAGATGATATGTTCTAAATAAGGCAATTCTGCAAAGACAGAACTCAGAAGTTTCTAGGGATTTTTGTGGAAAAAGAGAGAAGAAATAAAGCTTGAGTGCTCTTGTTCATTACTATGAAACACAATTTATTCTGTGCTTTTAAAAATCAGACACTGACTGTGTTGGAAATGAAAGCTGCAATATTCTAGCAAGCAGAGATAAGAAAGTTAAGAAACAAGGATTAATTAGCATAGTTAATCAGGAGTAAGTTAGGAAAATTACATTATTTGCATTTACATTAGGAGCAAAAATAAAAAATAACATGATAAAGTGAAATTTAAGTTGAAGTTTTAACTGGAATGTACAAAATACATTTACTATCAACCCCTTGTCCCTTTCTTGAGTTTGAAAAAGAAGAGAACAAACTGCACGAATTTTAAAAGACACATGTCACATCTCCCTCACAAAAAGTTCTCCTTATTTATATAGCAAGAGAGCGTCAGATAGAACGCGGAGACTTGATAATAGCTTTGTGCAATAATTTATGGTGCATTTCCATTGTAGAATTAATGCAGTTTGACATCACTTTAACTGCCATGGCTCAATACTATGGAATAATTGGAGTTGTAGTTTGGTGAGGCACTTTTTGGAAGAGAGGGCTAAATATTATGTAAAATTACAGCTGCCCTCAATTCATAGAAGCCGTCTTTAGGGGCTTCTGCAAACAAGTTATAGACTCTAGAATATTGCTGATTTGATCTTCTGAAAGAGAGGTGATATTTGTCTTCTTTTCTCTTGCTTTGAGCATCCAGGACTAGCTCTAAGCTCTGAGAACTCACCTTTTGCCTTCTGCTAGTAAAAAGACTAAACACTCTTATACTATTCAGTTAATTGTCACATTGCTTAAGACAAAAGTAGAAAATAGACTATATCCTAAGTTTGAAAATCTACAGACAACTTTGTATATTGTGGGGAAGAGAGGGTGGATCTCAAGATGATAGTTGTGGTGGCAGGGAAAAGACACTCCCAGAATTTTCTCAGCAAAATCCTGAAACCAAACCAAGTTACAGCATCACAATCTAGTAGGACAAGGATAACACTTTTGCAGTGTTCATGCTTGCAAGTGAGAAAGAATTAAACAAACAGGCAGGTTTGCCACCAATGACCAAGAACAGGTCAATGACAAAGCCTTATTTGTATATCACCATTGCTTTACATTTTTGGTTTATTTTTCTTTTCACTTTAGTGTCAAGCATTTCACCATCCATATAATCTCTTTCTGTTTCTCTAAATAACCCCAGAGATGTTATTGTACCCTTCCCTTACATCTAATTTTTGATATCTTATATAATCTATAATGAATTTCTTTTCCTTTAAGCCCTTTAGCATCTGTTTATGCAGAGCTATATAAGAAAACCGTCACACAAGGCATTCCTTTTATCTATGATTAAGTTGGCTTTTATATCTGCCCAATCAGTGTGGTTGTTTGTTTGTACTCTAGTTTCTCGTGGCATATAAAATTATGCTATATTATTTACAGGTGTGTTTTTGGCAATGAACCTATGTTGCTCAACTATTTTGCTTTGCTACTGTTACACCAAAGATGTGAGATGATTATATCATCTGTTGCATTTTCTCTTCATCCAATTATTTATTGTCACATGTTCTTTGATTGCTGGATTATCTATTTATATTTTTAGAATTTCGATCTGATTTGTGTATGTGTTTTGGAACAGCTGATAAAACTGACATTCATGATATAGTATTCAGCTTGCTTGTAATATCAGACCTTTTATAATTACATACTTCAGTGCTACCTGTGTGTTGTGATTGTATTGCTTGTCATTCAGCATTGATTTGACTTTGGATTTTCCTTTGCTTTTAAATGTATTACTAACTCGAAATAAATAATCTCAGAATTTAATTTCACGATAGTCTTGCCTTTCATTTGTAATTCATATGATTTTATTGATGAAAACTTTTATACCGAGCCTATATATATGTGGGATATTCCTCAAAACAGTTTGCCATAATAAAAACCAACAAAATGGAATAAAGGAAATTATACATTAATAAAACAATGTTGTAAACTGTTTCATTCTGTATATCAGAGGAATAACTTAATTATCAGGGAAATCATGGGCCAGTCCCCAGTTAATAGTAGGAACACCCAACTCCAGGAACCCACCATGGCTTAATGAGAAGACCATCCCACATGGTTTTCATAATTGTGTTATAGATATACAAACATGCAGCTGTCCCTTGTATGTGTATGGCTGTTTTTCTTTTCTTTCTGAGGCTTTAGGAGTTGGTATTCCTCTCCTTCCTCAGCCCCAAAGCCCAGTTCTCGTAACTTGTGATAAAACTATTCTGTATCATTTGGTGAGAAAGCAGGACTAGAGATGTGCCTGGCTATGTTTACATACCTTGACTTCCTCTGAATTTTCCAGTTGTAGTTCAAGTAGAAAGGATGGAGAGAAGATTGAAAAATGTATTTTTTAAAAGTGGCCCAAAACATGTTTTTCAAGTGTTGAGAAATTGTGATGAGAAAAAGCCTGCTCTAAACAAAATATCAGCATTTTCTGTGCAGGATTCAATTTGTTTCTACCTGGAAAATTATATTTCAATGTAGAAATATTAATTACAGTGCAAAAATGCCATTTTCTTAACAAAAATCCAGTTTTGGGGCAAATTTTCCATATGTGAATTTTGCATAGCATAAATACCAATTGCAGCATTTTCTGTGATGTAAACATAATTTGCTGTGTAGGTATTAATATTTCTGTATGGATATATTACTTATTCAGTTTTCTGAGAAACTCATCATCATCATCATCATATATATTACATGTTTCTCCTTGTGGATAAATCACTGAGCATCTATAAAATACTGGTAGGTTGAATTGATTTATACATAATATTTCTACTTTGCACATTTTCCTGATACTAAGACCCCTTGAGCATAATAGGGCTTACATCTAAGTAAATATACAAAGGATAATGCTGTGATATGCATGCTTTTATAGCAATGCATAGTTATATGACTCACATTAGACACCTGTGAGTTCTGTTAGTTATTGTTCTACCTCTTCAGAAAAGAACACATTGACTTTCCTCTTGCTAGGCATTTTTATTGGTCTTCAAATGGTGTATATAAAACTTAACTGTGTAACTAGGAGCATAGTGAATGACAAGAAATTGCAGCATACAAGCATTTTTGCTCATTTAGAAAAAAAGGAAAACAAAAATGGGTATTTAGCTTTCAAAGCAAGTTCTCTTTTTATTTGGCATGAAAAGACAAACTAGTTTGGAGAGGGAGTGGAAAAACTATTATTTGAATGTTTGTATGTATGAGAAGCCCGAGGCAATGACTTGAAGGCACACAGTGTCACGACCCAGGCTGCAGAGCACCAATAACCATACACAGAGGCCAGAATCTATCTAATATCTTTATTGTAGGAATATATAAAGTTAATAAAAACAAGTGTAGAAAATAGTCCAGAATTAGACCTTTCAGGAAAGGTCAGAATTAGTCCAAAAAAGCAATGTCTAATAAGAAATATTAAGGTCCAAAGTTGTAATCCAATAACCGAAACACTCACTTTGCCAAGCAAAGTGAGGGGAGATGACAAGGTCCTTTAGTCCATGAAACTTGAGCGAGGCTAGGAAATAACTTGATACTTGAAACAAGGCTTGAACGTGGAACAAGGTAACTAAGAACAAGAACAAGGTCCGTGGAATAACTTGATAAATCCGTGGAACAAGGCAAGGATTGATCCTGGGAAACAAGGCAAAGTCCGTAGATAAACAAAGGCTGGGAAGCAAGGCGAAGGCTGGATAGCAAGGCAAGGCTTGAGCAGGAGCGAGGCTTGAACCGGAGCGCGCTGTCCAGACACAACTCGCTCCGTAGGCTGACGAATTGACTCCGCGAAGTTACTACGCGGGTAAAACACCTAAATAGAGACTAGCTTCCCGCCGAAGCAGTTCTCTGGGAATCAGAACCGAAAGCTAACTCTGAGACCAGATGTGAGACTCCCCAAAGATTCTCACGAGAAGCAGTCTTAATTGGCCACATTCTTAGCTGCAATCCTCGCACTCCTGCGCGAAGCTGAATCTAAACTTCTCTGTTGTTTACAAAACTCCCGGCGCAAGAATACGGGAGAAGTAGGCTCTGGGCTTGTTTGACATACTTCTGGGAGACAACTTTCTTGCAGGTGCAAGGTTCCCAGATCTGCCTGGGAAAGATCTGGCTGAGAGGAATCCAGTTCAGACTGGGAAGGTAAAAAACCCAAGTTTTCATCTTCATCAGGAATTACAATGTCCTGAGCAGGACTACAAGGCCCATGGGTCATCACACTATCCCCCTCCTCAAGGCCCCTCCCAAACTGGGGCCCTCTCCCCGAGGCGCGAGGTCGCGGCTTGGCGGGATAGGTCTGATGAAAGCGACGGGTTAGATCAGGAGCATGGACTGTGGAGGCGTCTTCCCAGGAGCGTTCCTCAGGGCCAAAACCCACCCAGTCAATGAGATATTGTAGGCGGCGGCGGTGAAAGCGAGAATCCAAAATGTCCTCAACCTCGAACTCCTCCTCCCCATTCATCAAAACAGGAGGGGGGGCCGGTTGGTCTGTATCAGGACGCACACCATCCGCCGGAAGGAGCAGGGAACGGTGAAACACTGGGTGAATGCGCATTGAACGCGGAAGTTGGAGTTTGAAAGTCACGGGGTTTAATTGCGCCACCACTGGATAGGGGCCAATGAAACGGGCATCTAACTTCCGGCAAGGGCGGTGGGAGGGCAGAAAGCGAGTGGACAGGAAAACCCTATCTCCTACCTTGATTTCGGGGCCCGGCTGGCGATGTTTGTCAGCGTGGCGTTTATAGTCCTCCTTGGCTTGGTCCAGTTGCTGGAGCAAAAGTTGTTGCACCGCTGTGAGTTCCTGCAGCCAATCCTCTGCTGCGGGAACCTCTGAAGTTTCAATGACAGGGGGAAAGAAACGTGGATGGAAGCCGTAGTTTGCAAAGAACGGCGTTTCTTTTGTAGAAGCTTGAACTTCATTGTTGTAGGCAAACTCAGACAGTGGTAACAGAGAAGCCCAATTGTCCTGTTGATAGTTTACATAACAGCGAAGATACTGCTCCAAAGTGGCATTGGTGCGCTCCGTTTGCCCATCTGTTTGGGGATGATGAGCTGAAGATAAGCGAGAGTCTATGCCCAATAGTTTTTGTAGTGCCTTCCAAAAACGAGAGGTGAATTGAGATCCACGGTCTGTGACTAAACTCTTGGGCAATCCATGTAGTCTGAAGACATGTTGAAGAAATAAATCCGCAGTTTCCTTGGCCGTGGGGAGGCCTTCGCAGGGAATGAAATGGGCTAACTTGGTGAATAGGTCCACCACCACTAAGATCGTGGTGAACCCACAGGAAGGTGGTAGGTCAGTGATGAAATCCGCGGAAATTATTTCCCATGGGCGAGATGGGGTAGGAAGGGGGTGTAAAAGCCCTGAGGGCTTCTCCCTTCGTATCTTGGAGCGCTGGCATACTGGGCAGGTGTTGACATATTTTTCCACATCCTTGCGGATCTTGGGCCACCAAAAATCCCTTAGGATCAGATGCATAGTTTTAAATAGTCCGAAGTGTCCTGCTGGTTTGCAGTCATGACACAGACGAAGCGCCTTTTCCCTGCCCGGTCCGGGTGGGATATAGACATGATTTCTATAGCAGAGCAGCCCATCTTTAAGCGAAAAGGGAAAATGCAGACCTTGGCGAAGTTGGTCCTGCGCCCAGGCATCTGCTTGCTGACTAGCCCTGATTTCTTGAGCACAGATGGGTCCTGGAGTAGGGGAAGTTGAACCAATGGGAATGGATTTGGTGTTCCCCACCGTGAGCGTGGCAAAGTTCTCAGGTTGTAGCAGTTGGGATTCAAAGGTCTCCTTGCGTCCTGCAGCGTATTCCGGTTTACGTGACAGGGCGTCTGCTTGCTTGGTTTGGGCTGGGGTCACATAATGGATCTGGAAGTTGAAACGTTCAAAGAATAAAGCCCAACGTTGCTGCCTCTGATTTAGTTTGCGGGCAGTTCTTAGATGTTCTAGATTACGATGATCAGTGTGGACTTCAATGGGAAATTTGGCCCCTTCTAGCCAATGTCTCCAAGTTTCAAAGGCTGCCTTTATGGCCAGTAGTTCTTTTTCCCAAATGGTGTAATTCCTCTCTGGTGTGGTTAGTTGACGAGAATAAAAGGCACAGGGGTGGAGGTGATCTCCCACCGGTTGTAAGAGTACAGCCCCAATTGCCACATCAGAGGCGTCCGCTTGCACCACAAAAGGGGTTCCAGGATTTGGGTGCTGTAGAATTGGCTGGGAGGTGAATAGTTTCTTTAGTTGCTGGAACCCTTTCTCTGCTTGATCAGTCCAGCGGAAAGGCTGCTTTCCACGGATGCAGCTAGTGATGGGGTCGGACCAGCGGGCAAAATCTGGAATGAACTTGCGGTAGTAGTTCGCGAACCCCAAGAAACGCTGCACCTCTTTCTTGTTAGTTGGCGCCCGCCATTCCAATACTGCTGAAACTTTGGCTGGATCCATGGAAAGCCCTAGAGGCGAGATGCGGTAACCAAGGAAATCTACCTCTTGTAGATCAAAAGCGCATTTTTCCAGCTTGGCATAAAGTCCATGATCCCGCAATCGTTGTAACACCATTTTGACGTGGTTCTCATGTTCTGATTGTGATCTGGAAAACACCAAAAAATCGTCCAGGTAGATTATCAAGAACCTGTCTAGATAGTCCTGAAAGATGTCATTGACAAAATGCTGGAACGTTGCGGGGGCTCCGCATAAACCGAAATTCATAACTCGGGACTCAAATAATCCGAATTTGGTCTGGAAGGCGGTCTTCCACTCGTCCCCTTCCCTGATGCGAACTAAGTTGTAAGCCCCCCGAAGATCCAGCTTGGTGTAAACATTGGCTCCTCGAAGCCGATCCAGTAGATCCGAGATTAAAGGCAGGGGATAGCTGTTCCGCTTGGTGATATTGTTCAATGCTCTGTAGTCCACCACCAAGCGTAGTTCCCCTGACTTCTTCTTCACAAACATCACTGGGGAGGCGGCTGGGGATTGAGAGGGTCTGATGAATCCCTTGCGAAGGTTTGTCTCTAGGAATTCCCTGAGAGCTTCTTGCTCTGGTTCAGTCAGGGAGTAGAGATGCCCTCGCGGGATCGGGGCCCCCTCCACCAAGTCAATGGCACAGTCATAAGGTCTATGTGGGGGTAATTTTTCGGCTTCTTTCTCATTGAATACATCCCAATACTCGGAGTACTTCTTTGGCAAGGTGATGATGGGCTCGGTGTCTGTGGCATGGCATACCTTGGCTACGAGGCAATGGTTTTGGCAGTACGGTGAAGCAAACTGCAGTTCTCTGTTGGACCAGGAGATGTTAGGGTCGTGGAGAGTCAGCCATGGAATTCCCAAAATCACAGGGAAATGGGGAACCTCGGTAACAAAGAAGGAAATCTCTTCCATATGTTCCCTTATCCACATCCTGGTGGGTTCCGACCACTGACTTACGGGGCCCGTCTTGAGGGGACGGCCGTCTATGGCTTGCACCACACGGGCATTCTTGAAATCATGATATTGTAATCCCAGAGAGTCGGCATACTCTCTATCGATGAAATTGTTGGTAGCTCCAGAGTCTATCATGGCGTGGATCATGACGGGTCCCCTTTTTGCTGACCATAATGTGACCACGAGAAGGAACAGGACCCCGGTTGGCGGCTCTTGGATGGATTTTTTGACCGGGTTGGCGAGCCCCTCTACACCCGGTCGTTGGCTTCCCCCGCCGGCTGTGTGCCAGTCGGCTCAGACGCCTTCGTCTCCGTGGAGGACGCCGCCGCAAGACGGGCGGCAGGCTTCCCTTTGGCTGGGCACTCTCTGGCGAAGTGGCCCCCGTTCCCGCAGTACCAGCAGAGGTTTAAGCGTTGACGACGGGCCTTCTCGGCGGCATCTAGTCTGGGACGCACATTGCCCAACTGCATCGGCACCTCCTCGCCTCCTCTGGGGTATGGGGTTGGCGGTGGGGGTCTCCACACCGGACGTGGCTGAACGCTGGCGGGAGCGGGGGGTTTTGCCCCGGCTCTACTGCCCTGGCCTCGAACCCACTGTTTCCTGTTGGCAATCATGACTTCAGCCCGTAAACATTGATCAATGAGTGCCTCGAGGGTCTGGGGAGGATCCACCTTGGAGATTTCTTCCAGCATTTCAATGTTGAGACCCTCCCGGAATTGTCCCCTGAGGGCTACATCGTTCCAGCCGGTGTTGTGGGCCAGCACTCGGAACTCGGCTATGTACTGAGACATAGGTCTGTCTCCTTGGAAAAGGCGACGGAGTTTGTGACCGGCTGCCTCCAAATTGTCCTCGATTCCCCAAGTCTCCTTGAGGTGGTCCAAGAAGTGTTGCGCTGATCTTAGGTGTGGAGAGGCTTGGTCGAACAGTGCCGTCGCCCAGCTGGCCGCTGGCCCGTCTAGAAGACTGTAAACCCATGCCACTTTGATGTCTTCTTGGGGAAACTCGGCAGCACGGGCCTCCAGATAAGCTTGACATTGGCGACGGAAGACATGAACCTTAGAAGCTTCTCCAGTAAACTTGGTTGGCAACGCCATGGCCGGAAGACGAACTCCGCGTTCCTTCAAACCCCTTATTTCTCCATCCTGTGCATTGAGCTTATCACGGATTCGGTCCACCTCTTCCTTGTCGATGGTGTAGGTAATCGGCTGGCCGCTCGGCCCAGGTACGGTTCCGGTAGACATTCTGGCCGAGGTTAATTGGTGCTTAGGGTGGCGGAGTCAAACTGTCACGACCCAGGCTGCAGAGCACCAATAACCATACACAGAGGCCAGAATCTATCTAATATCTTTATTGTAGGAATATATAAAGTTAATAAAAACAAGTGTAGAAAATAGTCCAGAATTAGACCTTTCAGGAAAGGTCAGAATTAGTCCAAAAAAGCAATGTCTAATAAGAAATATTAAGGTCCAAAGTTGTAATCCAATAACCGAAACACTCACTTTGCCAAGCAAAGTGAGGGGAGATGACAAGGTCCTTTAGTCCATGAAACTTGAGCGAGGCTAGGAAATAACTTGATACTTGAAACAAGGCTTGAACGTGGAACAAGGTAACTAAGAACAAGAACAAGGTCCGTGGAATAACTTGATAAATCCGTGGAACAAGGCAAGGATTGATCCTGGGAAACAAGGCAAAGTCCGTAGATAAACAAAGGCTGGGAAGCAAGGCGAAGGCTGGATAGCAAGGCAAGGCTTGAGCAGGAGCGAGGCTTGAACCGGAGCGCGCTGTCCAGACACAACTCGCTCCGTAGGCTGACGAATTGACTCCGCGAAGTTACTACGCGGGTAAAACACCTAAATAGAGACTAGCTTCCCGCCGAAGCAGTTCTCTGGGAATCAGAACCGAAAGCTAACTCTGAGACCAGATGTGAGACTCCCCAAAGATTCTCACGAGAAGCAGTCTTAATTGGCCACATTCTTAGCTGCAATCCTCGCACTCCTGCGCGAAGCTGAATCTAAACTTCTCTGTTGTTTACAAAACTCCCGGCGCAAGAATACGGGAGAAGTAGGCTCTGGGCTTGTTTGACATACTTCTGGGAGACAACTTTCTTGCAGGTGCAAGGTTCCCAGATCTGCCTGGGAAAGATCTGGCTGAGAGGAATCCAGTTCAGACTGGGAAGGTAAAAAACCCAAGTTTTCATCTTCATCAGGAATTACAATGTCCTGAGCAGGACTACAAGGCCCATGGGTCATCACACACAGCAATAACAATATTGCATGCAGGTATAAATCAACCATGCATATATCTAATTTTTGTTGATGCAGAGTTTGAAATTTCTTCCTTCCTTCCATACCAACTAACCTGCTATTGTAAAGTCAGTACAGCCCTTTCTCCTCATCAGCAAATCTGTGCCTTGTGGAAAGTGTTGGGCATTAGAGAAATATATAGCTATGTCCCTGTAGGCAGGCATGTAATGATTGTGTTATGTGCTGAAACCTCTGGATTTGGGTGGATTTCAGTCAAGGATGTAATCATATTCTGCTTGGCTACAAAGACAGTCAGATGCCCCCAATGCTTTTACATTGCAAGGGTTAGAAGTGCTGTAGGATTACACATGGACATGGCTTATGGTAGCTGTGCTCTAACAACTACAGTCCAATTGCCAGGATCAGTGCTGAAGAAGACGATGAAGGGCCTCTCTGCCCGGATGGATGAATCTGGATGAATCAGGGCAAGATCAGGAACTCCCAGGGGAAGAGGTGGAGTTCAGTATCCCAACTCGGCTGCAGTTGTGAACTGAGGGTATTCAGCTGAAAAGATCTAATAGGTTGGCTCAGCAAAGAGCCAACAGGTGAGAGCACTTGGGAAAGTGGCAAGCTGGACTGGTTCTGTATTGGGAACAACTTTTGTTGAATTGTGCAGCAGGAATCCCCAGTGGTGAACTCTTGCCTTGAACTTGGACTCTTGTTGGAATGACTATGCTTGCCTTGAACCTGGTGTTGATGGTTTGGATTCAGTGATACTGCTTGGCTTGAACCCTGACTATTCCTGTGCTTTGTCTTTGCTGAATTGATAAATGTGTATGATCCTGGACTAAATGACATTGTTAATGGTCAGCGGTTGCTTTGGAAGAGATTCCTGTACAGGTGTGTGATACCAATGCTGTTCTAAGCCAAGGCACGAAGAGCAGGAGATCATAAAAGTTTTTTGGGGAGTAGTGAACACTGAATTTATTCTGCCTGGAAAAAGGGGTGAATGAATCCAGAGGTTTAATTTTCTCCTGCATTCAGATTTTATTTGAAAAAAATTCAAATTCTTACCCTGTTTTGTAAACATTTTGAGATTTTTTCATAAGAAATCTGGGTGGACTTATAAATCATCAAAGATCAACTTGTAATCCATGTGCACTAACCACATTCAATTGGGGCACAATCATATTGAAGTAGCAAATGTAAGATAATAGGTCAACAAAAAGAAACAGTTAAAATTAAGAAATATAGAGTTTGGACAACACACCAATTCTTTGCAAAATATCACAAAAATTATGGTAGGATTGATACCTAGTATTGATTGCTAGGAAACACTCCACTCTGAAGGTCTACCATGTAGCAGGAATGTATTTAAATTATACAATTTGTTAATTCGAGAATAACCCCCACCCTTGTAAGAAACAAGGATTAAACTAAACAGCAGCTGAACAATGCTATTTGAAAAACTCACAGTAACAAGAGCGTGATTTGTGGGAAGAAAGCCACAGAACCACTGAGCAGTAATTGAAAATAAATTTTGGGCTGTTAGAAATGGGAGACTAAATCTTGCCAGAGTGACATTTTTCACAACAGTCCAAATGGTAATGGTTAGCACAGGAACTTAGTTTTAATGAATTGGTGATCCATGCCAGTATAGAGAGAATGGATGGAGGGAATCACAGTTGGATAGAGCTGTCTAATAAGGATATATGGTACTGACTTAATGGGGAAGACTTATGCTGCATGGCATATCTCTTGTACTGTCTGCCTACAGGGGGAGAAGGGAGAAATGCCAGAAACATCTCCAGATTTCCTCACACATGCATTTCCATGTCTCAAGAACAAAGTGAACACTGATTGGCCAGAAATATTGTTAGTGTAGCCTCATGACATTGTTTTGGTGACATACAAAGGTTTAAGTCCAACGTATTCCTATATTTATTTATTTTTGTTGTTGCAAAGGAAGAAATTCACTACATTTCCACATATCACAAATAATGAACTCTGCAACCTCTGGACTCCCTTTTTCCTGTGCATAGTTCCCTTCCCTGGCCATTTAGTGGCTCATGGAGAGCAATGGGCATCACAAAACCATCTGAATATTACCCTAAAGCTAGATGCACAATAAAAACAAAGGCATCATTTGGAGATCCCTGGAGGTCACAGAATATGCCACTGAATGTGCTGTTGGAAGTTGCAGTCCACTAACCTCTCGAGTGCCATAGGTTTTCCATCCCTTCCCTACATTAAGATCCCTGATATTTTAGACATAGCTCATTGAAAAGGTCAGGCTTTGGATGTTGTATATACAGAAAAAGAGCTCAGACTGAGATGACACTCTTGGTACTTATATATAAAATCAAACAAATGGAGGAAAAGGATGAGAAGGAGAGAGCAGAACTCCCCCATAGAGCTGACATTCCTGTCTCTCTGCTTCCTACTGAGTTCAGTCAAAAGCCATGCCTTCATGAAGACAGCTTAATTATAACATCATTCAGTTGCTGGAGGGTTGCCAGGTGTTTTTGCTTTGTTGCTGCGTGGTGTATTTGCTATTCCTCAATGTATGACACTTTGATTGGGCTGGGGAAAGCCAAGGTCCCCACCTGCTCCAGGAAACTTTATCAGTGCAGCCTCATGAATTACTGAAGCTGCAGGGATCCTCAATGAGTAATGGGGTTCAAAGCCCTGAAAAGATGGTGAACTTGTCATCCCTGCTGAGCCTTTGAGCTCTGCTTACCACGCAGCAGCAAAGTTTTTACAACGTTGTATGTAGCACAGAGAGACATTGTCACTCATCCAAGTGGTGGGTGAGAATGAACTTTTTGCTCTAAAAACTTTTTATGATGTGGTTCAGGAGGTGTGTGTGTGCCTTCAAGTTGCCTGTCAGCTTATGGTGACCCCATGAATTCCATATGGTTTAGGCTCTATAAATATTGCTTATAACACCTGGTATTTCTCATGGTCTCCCATTCAAATACCAACCAAGATTGAGCCTGTTTAGAATCCATTCTAATTTTCAGAATTTTCCCTGATACTATTATCATCATCATTATTATTTGGGCATGCTCATAACTTAATTTTCCTTGGAAACTTTTGTTGACTGTGGGCTTTTGAAATAATCATGTTGATCTTTGTGACACTACAGGCACCCCTTGCTGATTCCTGGCTGTGGAAGACTGTTAGTGAAGATTAAAAGTCCTGTCTAAGATTGGCTTTTAGGGGATTCTTGAACTACACTGTTCTAAGAAAATCCTTTGCAGCCTTCTTCCTTTTATGAGTGAAAAGACAGCTGAAGTCTTTATAGTTGTTCTTATAAGTGATCCTCAGAGTTTACAAAGCCTTTCTGTAGCCATTCACACCCTCTCATGTACTGACAAGTAATGTTAACAATTGAGGAGCTGGAGGAGGAAGTAAAACATTTGTTGTGGATCATCTTCAATATAAATAAAAGAGCATTTCTGAACCAAAAAGCCAAAGCCAATGTGTTTTAAGTTGTTCTGTTCCTCTTTTCCTTCTAAACAGCAGGTGGCAACACATTGTATGGATCACATACATCCTTAAAGCACTGTCCTATAATTTTTCTTTTCTACAGGAAGGAAAGGAATAATAATAATAATAATAATAATAATAATAATAATAATAATAATAATAACAACAACTTTATTCTTATACCCCGCCCCATCTCCCCAAAGGGACTCGGGGCGGCTTACATGGGGCCTTGCCCAGACACAACAATATAAAAGCAAGCATGTTATGTCATGCCAGAGGGTCACCATAATTGATACTAAATTTTGGCAACAATTACAGAGTTCATCACTGTGGTCATAGTATGATGATAGCAGATATGGAAGTTTTGGGTACCAAAATTGCACAATTGGTTATGCCTACTCTAAATCAGCCCCTCTTCCCTCCCCTAAACCAATAGATGGTTGAGGATTATTATATGTGTTTGATTCTACTATTCTGTGAAAATAAGACCATCACTTACTGAGGCACTCCCAAGACATATTTCCTTTGTTCACGCAAAGGATCAATATTAATAAGATCATGATTGATAAACTGTTGTGGGTTTACAAGAGAATTCTCACTTTGGCTTCAAGTTAATTTTGGCCCCTTCAACATTGTTCCAGTTGAAGCACCTGGAGAGCGCGCATGTCAGAGCAGGCCTTGGCTGCGTGCGCCCACCCGCCCCACGTGCTGGCATGCGCCGCTGCCGCCGCAGCCGCCGCAGCCACCCCCATGGACTCTGGTTTGTGGGGGGTGGGTGCCAGAATTAGGTTTGCCTACTACTTAGAATTACCTCGGGCCGGTTCTGACAGTATCCATGGCTTTATGGCTGTGGGGAAAATAAAAAATGTCTGTCCCTTAATTGGCTTCTCCATGTGGGGTGGTTGACACATATGTGCATTGATCCACATTGCAGGCCTTGTTTTGTAGTATTCCTTGATTTTGTTTATCCTTGTTTCTGTGCATATTTGCATCATGCATCATTTAAACACTGCATTTTTGCACTGCCTCCAAACACATAGTGGTTAGTGTTGATATGCCCCAAGTTTTCTTCTGTTTTTTTAACTGCAGTCTCCATTTTTATTAATGACTGAACCCAGGTATAGAAAATCTTGATCTATTTCAACGTATTGTTTACTTTAAAATTATATAAACCACGTTTGGTCATTATTTTTTGCTTTTCTAATGTTCAACTATAAACCCGTCTTTTTCATTTTCTCCTTGATAAATACTTAATCTTTTGTTGGGCTTCTAAAGCATGAACAGTATCACTATAAATTATTTTTAATGTACAGTGTTATTTCCTAAAGTTTAATTAACACGTTGAGAAATTAAATTAAAGGTAATATAAATATGAAGCAGCACGTGGTGATGGTTTGAGTGTTCAGCTGCAACTCTAGAGATCAAAGTTCCTCTCAGCCATGGAAACCCTCTACGTGACCTTGGCAAGTCACATTTTCTCAGTCCTAGAGCAAGGCAAAGGGTAGCCTCCCCTAAACAAATCTTGGCAAGAAAAGCTCATGATATGTTCACTTTAATGTCTCCATAAGTCAGAAATGAGTCGAAGGGACACAAATAATATAAATGTGGTCTCCTTCACTCCTACATCGCATTCATTTTTTTCAACTGTGCCAATTGTGCATTTTAACTTTGAATGCAAAATACTAGGCTTGCTCAAATAATTCGTTTTCCCCGTTTACCGTTATTGATTCGTTATTTTCGGATTTTTTGAAGCAATATTGAATCTTGGCTGTCCACACGCCTGGATATCGCGGTTTCGAACCGCGATTGGCCGTTTTCCGTAATGGCGCCTTTTTTTTCGTTTTTAAAAAATGCTTTGTCAAATCATCCAAACTTTTTTAAGTCCACTGGGGCAATCTAGTGTGTTGTTTGCACCTTGTAGCCAATCAGAGAGCACGTTTAACCAGGGGGAGGGGCTGGTAGGACGTGCTTAATGAAAACAGCGTGCACACGCCTCGTGGCTCAGTCGCACTGGGACTTTTGGAGAGGGTGGAAGGGTAGATTGGTGCAGGCAGGCAGGAAACATTGCTGCGTCACAGCATGGCTGTGTGAAGACCAGGACAGGAGAAAAGGTGGGGTGGTCTGTGGCTGAGTTTGGTGGTGTGGGTCTTAGGTCTTTCTATTTCTTTTGTTGTTGCAAACTTGCAAAGGGCTGTCCTGTGGGTGTTTTTCCTGTTCAAAATACAACTCCTTCGGGGAAAATAAAAGCTTGCCTTTGTGCCTTGCCTTCCCCTGGGCTACGGGTGTGTGTGTGTCTGCCAGGGACGCTTTGGGAAAGAGTTGCATATCCCATCCTGTTCAAAATACAACTCCTTTCGGGAAAATAAAAGCTTGCCTTTGTGCCTTGCCTTCCCCTGGGCTACGGGTGTGTGTGTGTCTGCCAGGAACGCTTTGGGAAAGAGTTGCATATCCCATCCTGTTCAAAATACAACTCCTTTTGGGGAAAGAAAAGGTTCCCTTTGTGCCTTGCCTTGTGTGTGTGTCTGCCAGGAACGCTTTGGGAAAGAGTTGCATATCCCATCCTGTTCAAAATACAACTCCTTCGGGGAAAATAAAAGCTTGCCTTTGTGCCTTGCCTTCCCCTGGGCTACGTGTGTGTGTGTGTCTGCCAGGGACGCTTTGGGAAAGAGTTGCATATCCCATCCTGTTCAAAATACAACTCCTTTTGGGGAAAGAAAAGGTTCCCTTTGTGCCTTGCCTTGTGTGTGTGTCTGCCAGGAACGCTTTGGGAAAGAGTTGCATATCCCATCCTGTTCAAAATACAACTCCTTTCGGGAAAATAAAAGCTTGCCTTTGTGCCTTGCCTTGTGTGTGTGTCTGCCAGGAACGCTTTGGGAAAGAGTTGCATATCCCATCCTGTTCAAAATACAACTCCTTTTGGGGAAAGAAAAGGTTCCCTTTGTGCCTTGCCTTGTGTGTGTGTCTGCCAGGAACGCTTTGGGAAAGAGTTGCATATCCCATCCTGTTCAAAATACAACTCCTTTCGGGAAAATAAAAGCTTGCCTTTGTGCCTTGCCTTCCCCTGGGCTACGGGTGTGTGTGTGTCTGCCAGGGACGCTTTGGGAAAGAGTTGCATATCCCATCCTGTTCAAAATACAACTCCTTTCGGGAAAATAAAAGCTTGCCTTTGTGCCTTGCCTTGTGTGTGTGTCTGCCAGGAACGCTTTGGGAAAGAGTTGCATATCCCATCCTGTTCAAAATACAACTCCTTTTGGGGAAAGAAAAGGTTCCCTTTGTGCCTTGCCTTGTGTGTGTGTCTGCCAGGAACGCTTTGGGAAAGAGTTGCATATCCCATCCTGTTCAAAATACAACTCCTTCGGGGAAAATAAAAGCTTGCCTTTGTGCCTTGCCTTCCCCTGGGCTACGTGTGTGTGTGTGTCTGCCAGGGACGCTTTGGGAAAGAGTTGCATATCCCATCCTGTTCAAAATACAACTCCTTTTGGGGAAAGAAAAGGTTCCCTTTGTGCCTTGCCTTGTGTGTGTGTCTGCCAGGAACGCTTTGGGAAAGAGTTGCATATCCCATCCTGTTCAAAATACAACTCCTTTCGGGAAAATAAAAGCTTGCCTTTGTGCCTTGCCTTGTGTGTGTGTCTGCCAGGAACGCTTTGGGAAAGAGTTGCATATCCCATCCTGTTCAAAATACAACTCCTTTTGGGGAAAGAAAAGGTTCCCTTTGTGCCTTGCCTTGTGTGTGTGTCTGCCAGGAACGCTTTGGGAAAGAGTTGCATATCCCATCCTGTTCAAAATACAACTCCTTTCGGGAAAATAAAAGCTTGCCTTTGTGCCTTGCCTTGTGTGTGTGTCTGCCAGGAACGCTTTGGGAAAGAGTTGCATATCCCATCCTGTTCAAAATACAACTCCTTTTGGGGAAAGAAAAGGTTCCCTTTGTGCCTTGCCTTGTGTGTGTGTCTGCCAGGAACGCTTTGGGAAAGAGTTGCATATCCCATCCTGTTCAAAATACAACTCCTTCGGGGAAAATAAAAGCTTGCCTTTGTGCCTTGCCTTCCCCTGGGCTACGTGTGTGTGTGTGTCTGCCAGGGACGCTTTGGGAAAGAGTTGCATATCCCATCCTGTTCAAAATACAACTCCTTCGGGGAAAATAAAAGCTTGCCTTTGTGCCTTGCCTTTCCCAGTCTCAAACACCTCCAGGGCTGCGTGGGTGTGTGTCTGCCAGGGACGCTTCCTGATTTTCCCAAGCCAACTTTGGGAAAGAGTTGCATATCCCATACTTTCCTGTAGAACTGGAAAGTACAGGTATCCCCTTGTAAATAAATAAAACTAACTAAATGTTATAGACTACGCTTTTGCAACAGTAAATTGGCCAGAATATAACACGTTGCCAATCAAGATTCAACAAATATTTCCCACCAGTAACACAACACCTTACCATCATCCCTTCTGTTACCTGAAAACACTCCCCTTGACATGAAGCGCTCAGCTGTACGCGGGTCTGGGGGAGCAAGTCCTAGTAGTGGTCAAGCCACGGCCAGGACACTGTGGGGGGCCAAAAAAGTTAAGGTGGGTCCCATACGTCTGGAACGCCGAACTATGGGAGTGGGTGGACTTGATGAAGAACCAGGCTGTTCTAATGCAGACAGTTCACAGGCATCCACCCGGAGCTGGCTGTCGCATGGAGCTGAGACAACTGGACGATCATTGGAACATACAGGTGTTGCCGTCCTGGAACTACAGGTGGTGGATAGTGAGGATATAGATAACCCCACCCCTCCCCCAGCTACTGACAGTGAGGAGGAGGTAGAGGAGGTACTACCATCAAAACGTAGACTTTCTCATGCTGCTGAAAGGGTGCCCACGACTCCCATCTCTGAGGGCGTCGCCACAGTGGCTGTGGGGAGGCCAAGGTCATTTATTTGGGACCATTTCCATGTCCACTCTCAGAGTTCTACTTTGGCAGTTTGTAGACACTGTGGGGCAAATATCAGCAGAGGCAGAGACACGAGACATCTTGCGACCTCGGGGTTGAGCTCTCACATGAAGCGACACCATCCCTCCATTTCGCTGGGAGGGGGAACTGCAAGCCCTTCCAGTGGCAGCCTTAGCACGCAAAGTTCACCAGGTGAAGATAGTGGAAGGCGGACACAGTCCACCTTGGAGGATTGGGCCATTCCATTACACAGAAAGAAAACGGGGGAAACATTGCTCACACCCCAGCAGATAACCCAAACTGTGGGAGAGATGATTGCCCTAGATCACCATCCCTTCCGCCTGGTAGAACAAGAAGGCTTTGTACGCCTTATGAAACGACTGTGCCCCCGCTACAAAATCCCCTCCCGTCACACCTTTTCCAGAAAAGTAATCCCCGGCTTGTACGAGGGCTGTAAGGAACGCATTATCCAGATGTTGCGTACCGCCATGGGAGGACACATCCATTTTACCTCTGATATTTGGTCAAGCTTGGGAGGAGGCCACTCCTACCTCTCTCTCACGGCACATTGGTGGGAGAAGGAAGGCACTATGGATACATCCCATCGTTGGGCACTCCTCGCATTGGAGGTAGTTGATCGTGATCACAAGGCAGAGACCATCTGCAACTATCTGGAAAACATGATGGGGGAATGGATGCAGTGTAGGCCGGAAGAAATGAGGAGGGGCTTTATGGTGACGGACGCAGGGAAAAATATGATCAAAGCGGTTGAAAGTGCCGGGTTTCAGAATGTGTCCTGCATGGCCCACTTGCTTCACAATACCGTCAAGGAAGGTTTAAAGAGCCAGGAAGAGCAGTCGGGCAGCAACACAAACATCTCCCTGCTGATCGAGCGCTGTAGAAAGATCGCGGGCTACTTCCACCGGAGCATCAAGGCAGCCCGGCAGCTGAGAGACAGGCAGAGCCTTGAAGGCCTCCCGCAGCACAAGCTGCTCCAGGACGTCTCGACTCGGTGGAATTCAACCTTAAAAATGCTCGAACGCATGGTCGAGCAGCAGAAGGCGGTACACGGCATCTCCCTCACTTTGGTTGCGCCTGTTAGCAAGCTTGTTCCAACTAAGCAAGAGTGGGACACCATCTCCCAGCTAGTAGACGTACTAAAGCCATTCAAACATGCCACTGAGACACTTTCGGAATCAAAAGCTCTTCTGAGCCAGGCAGTGCCCATGGTCTTGAGGCTAAGGAGGCACCTAGAAAGGCTTGGGGCCGGTCGAACAATGGACTCCCTGGCTGGACCGCTGACACCGCCGGTCCAGGAGGTGGTGAGGAGGTTGTCCTTTGCTGTACGGAAACGGCTAGAGCCACTTCTTTCCAGCAAGGTCCATATGCTGGCGGCCTTGTGTGATCCACGGCTAAAGTACAACGTCTGCCCAAAAGACTTTACCATGTGGAAGGCCCAACTTGTTGACCTTGTGAGGGAGGTCTTTGCTGCCAGGGTGGAGGAAACGGGCACAGCGGCCCCTCTTCCAGAACTGCCTGTCACCCCAAGCACTAGCGCTAGTGGCGAGACGGAAAGTCCCGCGGAGCCGGTAGGGGGTTGCCGTAGGGATACGGATCTCCAGCCGCGAACAGGAAACGTTTTCTTTGCAGAGACGGTGGCCATACTTGCCTGCTCTGAAGAATCCTCTTTGCTGGCTTCTGCTCAAAAGGTAGACTCGGCCGAATGCTCGGTCAACAGGTACTTTGAGGAGCCTCCTGAGATAATTTCTTGTGATCCATTGTCCTATTGGGCTTCACGCGAACACATGTGGCCGGATCTGTCGCACGTAGCCCGCCAGTTCCTCAGCTGTCCTCCCACCAGCGTCCAGAGCGAAAGGGTCTTCAGCATAGCGGGAGATGTAGTCACGCCCCACCGCAGCTTGCTGGACCCTCAAACAGTTGAGAAACTTGTTTTCCTGAAGGCCAACCTTCCTGTGTTGAATTTCCCAGATTTGGATTTTGAGACCGACTGCTCCTAGAGCAACAGTTCTCCTCCTTTAACCAACTCTGCTTCAGAGTAACTTTGGCCAATTTTTTGGGCGTCCGGGCGGGGGGGTGGCCCCTTTGGACTCTGTCCAACAACTCTCTCCTCTATCCTACAATGCTTTCCTCTCTCTTTTCCCTTCCTTTCTCCTCTTTTTCATCACTCAACGTTGCCCCACTGACGTTTTTGGGTTCATCCATCTCAAGGGGCCGTTTCACGAATCATGTAATCATGGAATCATAGAAAAGTAGAGTTGGAATAGAACTCATGGGCCATCGAGTTCTCCCCCAAGAAAGACGCAGGAAGTATCATTCAAAGCATCCCCGACAGATGGCCATCGAGCCTATGCTTAAAAGCTTCAAAAGAAGGGGCCTCCAACACAGTCCGGGGGAGACAGTTCCACTCCCGAACAACCATCGCGGAGAGAAGTACTATCTTTCATTTGTCCCTGTTGAACTTAATATACTTTTGGCCCATCTCTGTATTCGGAAGTTACAAAACGTTTTCTCTCATGTAATACTGGCTCTGTAGAGGTTGAAGGATATTCTGTGGAAAATTAGACCATAAAAGCCAAGGTAGATAATGCTTCCTCTTTGTGTTCTGTTCGGATTTCATTCAATTCCCTTTTTATTTGGGGGGGGGGAAATATTACCATCACGAGCCATGACTGTTTGGTCTTCTACAGATCCTCGCAGCTCCTGTACAGAAAGAGCACTGTTATATTTGATGTGGATACTTCAGATAATCATTTCAGGTGTAGGAATACGCCAGACTCTCACTTTACAGAGGTATACTATCTGTCCATCTGAACCTTTGAGGATGTCTTTATCCACTGGAATTACTACACCTCGACTTGGGACAGAACTTCTCTAAATTGTCATCTTTCAGTGTCCCATTGTCTAGAGCGGGTGTGGTTGCCGCAGTGGTCATGGGACGGCCGCCTTTGGGTCCCCTAGCCCTCTGCCCGCTTACGCGGAGGGTGCCTTTATAACTCGGAGGGGGGAATCATCAAAGACAGTGGTACTCCTCCGCCTTTGCCAGCATTTCTCCAAATGGTTGTCTAGTGTCCCTTCTCCTTTATATGCCGTGGTCTACGCTGTGGTCGTTAAACGGCCGCTTTTGGGTCCCCTCCCCCTTTGACCTGGCACGCAGAGGGTGCCGTTCCCCCTTCAGGACGTGTGCCTTGCGGCTGCTTTAGATGTTTGGGCGCAGGTTACGCCGAGTGGGAACTGCCTTTTGCTGGCTTGTTGGGAAAACGATAGAAGAGGTACACGGCCTTCCCCTTGGGTGGTGGGGTGTTGCTGTGGGTTGAGGCTTAAGTCGCAAAAACAAAAAACTTTGTTGGAGGGCCGTGCCGAATTCTCCGGGATGCATGCCGGCCAACTGTGGCCGGCTGGCTCAGGGTGGGGTCTTTGCTGCCCTTTGTTTTTTTCCCTTACTTTTCTTTTCTTTTTGCTGCCTCTCGAACTACGTGACGCCAGACTCTAGAGGTATATGCCCTTCCCCCTTCAGGGCGTGTTCCTTTGCGGCTGCTTGCAATGTGTGGGCGCAGGTTACCCAGAGTGGGAACTGCCTTTTGCTGGCTTGTTGGCAGGACGATAGAAGAGGTACACGGCCTTCCCCTGGGGTGGTGGAGTGTTGCTGTGGGTAGAGGCTTAAGTCGCAAAAACAAAAAACTTTGTGGGAGGGCCGTGCCGAATTCTCCGGGATGCATGCCGGCCAACTGTGGCCGGCTGGCTCAGGGTGGGGTCTTTGCTGCCCTTTGTTTTTTTCCCTTACTTTTCTTTTCTTTTTGCTGCCTCTCGGACTACGTGACGCCAGACTCTAGAGGTATATGCCCTTCCCCCTTCAGGGCGTGTTCCTTTGCGGCTGCTTGCAATGTGTGGGCGCAGGTTACCCAGAGTGGGAACTGCCTTTTGCTGGCTTGTTGGCAGGACGATAGAAGAGGTACACGGCCTTCCCCTGGGGTGGTGGAGTGTTGCTGTGGGTAGAGGCTTAAGTCGCAAAAACAAAAAACTTTGTGGGAGGGCCGTGCCGAATTCTCCGGGATGCATGCCGGCCAACTGTGGCCGGCTGGCTCAGGGTGGGGTCTTTGCTGCCCTTTGTTTTTTTCCCTTACTTTTCTTTTCTTTTTGCTGCCTCTCGGACTACGTGACGCCAGACTCTAGAGGTATATGCCCTTCCCCCTTCAGGGCGTGTTCCTTTGCGGCTGCTTGCAATGTGTGGGCGCAGGTTACCCAGAGTGGGAACTGCCTTTTGCTGGCCTTTGGGTAAAACGATAGAAGAGGGTGGAACGATCAAAGACAGTGGTACAGTCTCCCATCACCCTGAGAGGTTGTGATTGACGCTGTTGCTGCGGAACGGCCGCCTTTGGTTCCCCTTGCCCACTGTCCGCGCACACGGACGTTGCCGATTGCCCGTCAGGGCGTGTGCCTTTGCGGCTGCTTTCAAGGAGTGGGCGCAAGTTCCGTCTCGTGGAAACTGTTTCTTGCTGGTCTGTTGGTAATAACGAGGGTGGAGTGATCACAGACTGTGGGACAGTGTCCCATTCACCTTAAAAGGAAGTGTACTCAACGATGTGGCGGCAGAACGGCCGCCTTTGGTTCCCCTCGCCCTCTGGCCGCGCACACGGAATCACTGAAAGAAGTGGGACACCTTGGCCTTTACCACTTCTCAAAATTGTCTTCTTTTACTGTACCATTGCCTTGTGCGGGTGTAGTCGAGAGCATGTGATGATAATCTTACGCAGAGTAAGAAGTAGAGAATCAATCCACTCAGAATCTCTTTTGCTATTAAAAACAATTACTTAATAATGCCTTCATGTTTCCTTTGGAATCAACATTTCTGCTTTGTTTCTACTTTGAATTACTTTCTACTACATTACACACTATATCTTTCATAATTGTACTTCCTCAAGTTTACTTAAACTGTATGTATACCAACTGAAGTCATTTCCCTCTATCCAGGTCATCTGCAGGAGAACTTTAATAACCCCTGAAGAACACACTAGTCTTACCTGCAGTGGAACTGCATGGAAACATGTGCCTAACATCAGAGCCTTAAAACCTTCCTCCTCCAAAAAGCATTATAGGTCTGTGTGGTCGTTTGTAGCCTATTTAAGAATAGCTTGACAGGCCAATAGTATTTCGCACTGTATAGTTTTTTAACTGTCAAACTACCTCCTCTTCAGTCCTCGGACTAGAGCCGTGTTTTTACACCACTGTTTTTTAAGCTGGTAATGCTGTATGCTGACTGTGACTTCAGTTATATCTTATGTCTTATTGACCCAACATGAACACAGAAGAGTCTCACTGATCAAAGCCGAACGGGCCTACCAGTGCTGAAATAAGCAAATTTCTTGGATTGGACTTGTTGAAGAAAAGCATATAACACATCATATCAGGTTATTATTTTCCAAATAAAGCACCATAAATGCATGTTATACAACCAAGGAGACATAAGAAGTCGTTCTATATGCTGAAATGATATGTTGCTATTGCTTACTTTATGAATTTAGCTGCAAAATATCACAATATAATGGAATCATTGACTACAGAAATGGCTAGATTTTTCCAGAGGCTAGACGGTTTGCTGTTATGGAGTGTATCTTTGTGTCATGGGTTGTGGTGTGTGGGCGTGGGGCCGGCCAACGGTGGCCGGCCCCCCGGGTCTGATGGGCTTGGGCCCACATTTTGAAAGCAGACGTGAAGAAAGCATGCCCTTCCCCCTCTGGGTTCAGCGGTGTGGGCGTGGGGCCGGCCAACGGTGGCCGGCCCCCCGGGTCTGAGGGGCTTGGGCCCACATTTTGAAAGCAGACGTGAAGAAAGCATGCCCTTCCCCCTCTGGGTTCAGCGGTGTGGGCGTGGGGCCGGCCAACGGTGGCCGGCCCCCCGGGTCTGATAGGCTTGGGCCCACATTTTGAAAGCAGACGTGAAGAAAGCATGCCCTTCCCCCTCTGGGTTCAGCAGTGTGGGCGTGGGGCCGGCCAACGGTGGCCGGCCCCCCGGGTCTGAGGGGCTTGGGCCCACATTTTGCAAGCAGACGTGAAGAAAGCATGCCCTTCCCCCTGTGGGTTCAGCGGTGTGGGCGTGGGGCCGGCCAACGGTGGCCGGCCCCCCGGGTCTGAGGGGCTTGGGCCCACATTTTGCAAGCAGACGTGAAGAAAGCCTGCCCTTCCCCGTGGGTTGCGGCGTGTGGGCGTGGGGCCGGCCAACGGTGGCCGGCCCCCCGGGTCTGAGGGGCTTGGGCCCACATTTCCTTTTTTTTGTTCTTCTCTCTCTTTCTCTGGGAAGGGTGCCGGCCAACGGTGGCCGGCCTAGTATTTTAAAGTGTGGGCCTTTTTGGCGGTGGCTTTTTCTGTCTTTTCTTTGGTCTTTGCTGCCTCTCGGCCTACGTGGCCGAGTTTCCCCCGATGCACCGCCTCTCTCTTCTCTCTCGGCTGTCGTTCTTTACCCCTTTATGCGAGTTTGCACCGAAGCCTCCTTTGGGGCGGCGTCCCCTCTTTCTTCCTGTCTGGGAATCGTGCCGGCCAACGGTGGCCGGCCTAGTATTTTATAGTGTGGGCCTTTTTGGCGGTGGCTTTTTCTGTCTTTTCTTTGGTCTTGGCTGCCTCTCGGCCTACGTGGCCGAGTTTCCCCCGATGCACCGCCTCTCTCTTCTCTCTCGGCTGTCGTTCTTTACCCCTTTATGCGAGTTTGCACCGAAGCCTCCTTTGGGGCGGCGGCCCCTCTTTCTTCCTGTCTGGGAATCGTGCCGGCCAACGGTGGCCGGCCTAGTATTTTATAGTGTGGGCCTTTTTGGCGGTGGCTTTTTCTGTCTTTTCTTTGGTCTTTGCTGCCTCTCGGCCTACGTGGCCGAGTTTCCCCCGATGCACCGCCTCTCTCTTCTCTCTCGGCTGTCGTTCTTTACCCCTTTATGCGAGTTTGCACCGAAGCCTCCTTTGGGGCGGCGGCCCCTCTTTCTTCCTGTCTGGGAATCGTGCCGGCCAACGGTGGCCGGCCTAGTATTTTATAGTGTGGGCCTTTTTGGCGGTGGCTTTTTCTGTCTTTTCTTTGGTCTTTGCTGCCTCTCGGCCTACGTGGCCGAGTTTCCCCCGATGCACCGCCTCTCTCTTCTCTCTCGGCTGTCGTTCTTTACCCCTTTATGCGAGTTTGCACCGAAGCCTCCTTTGGGGCGGCGTCCCCTCTTTCTTCCTGTCTGGGAATCGTGCCGGCCAACGGTGGCCGGCCTAGTATTTTATAGTGTGGGCCTTTTTGGCGGTGGCTTTTTCTGTCTTTTCTTTGGTCTTTGCTGCCTCTCGGCCTACGTGGCCGAGTTTCCCCCGATGCACCGCCTCTCTCTTCTCTCTCGGCTGTCGTTCTTTACCCCTTTATGCGAGTATGCACCGAAGCCTCCTTTGGGGCGGCGTCCCCTCTTTCTTCCTGTCTGGGAATCGTGCCGGCCAACGGTGGCCGGCCTAGTATTTTATAGTGTGGGCCTTTTTGGCGGTGGCTTTTTCTGTCTTTTCTTTGGTCTTTGCTGCCTCTCGGCCTACGTGGCCGAGTTTCCCCGATGTACCGCCTCTCTCTTCTCTCGCCGGCTGTCGTTCTTTAGCCCTTTATGCTATTTTGCACAGAAGCCTCCTTTGGGGCGGTGTCCTCTGGTTTTTTTTCTCTCTCTCTCTCTCAGGGATGCGTGCCGGCAAACAGTGGCCGGCCCGGCTTAATGTATGGGCCTTGTTGCCTGTGGCTTTTTTCTTTCTTTTCTTTTCTTTTCTTTTCTTTTTGCTGCCTCTCGGCCTACGTGGTCGGGTTTCCCACGATGCACCGCCTCTCTCTTCTCTCGCCGGCTGTCGTTCTTTACCCCTTTATGCGATTTTGCACAGAAGCCTCCTTTGGGGCGGCGGCCCCTCTTTCTTCCTCACAGGGAAGCGTGCCGGCCAACGGTGGCACGCCTAGTATTTCAACGTGTGGGCCTTGTCGGCCTACGTGGTCGACGTGTTTCCCACGATGCACCGCCTCTGTCTTCTCTCGCGGCTGTCGTTCTTTACCCCTTGGTGCAATCTTGCACAGAACCCTTCTTTGGGGCGGCGGCCTCTATTTCTTCCAGTCAGGGAAGCTTGCCGGCCAACGATGGCCGGCCTAGTATTTCAGTGTGTGGGCCTTGCCGGATGTGGCTTATTCTTTCTTTTCTTTTATTTTCATGAAATCAGCGGGGGAGGATGGGCGGGTTGTGTTTCCACAGAACACCACTCAAAGAAACAGTTAGCGGTATCCTATACTGTTCTAAATTGCTCGACAACAAAATGATAGAATCATAGAAACATGGCACCAAACATCATATAATCATAAAGCTAGAAGAGACCATCCAGTCCAACGCCATTCTGCCATGCAAAAACAATATACAGTAGAGTCTCACTTATCCAACACTCGCTTATCCAATGTTCTGGATTATCCAACTTATTTTTGTAGTCAATGTTTTCAATATATTGTGATATTTTGTTGCTAAATTCGTAATTACTACGTAATATTACTGCGTATTGAACTACCTTTTCTGTCTAATTTGCTGTTAAACAAGATTTTTTGGGGCTTAATTTGTAAAATAACCTAATTTGCTGTTCAAAAGGCTTTTCCTTAATGTCTCCTTATCATCCAACATATTTGCTTATCCAACGTTCTGCTGGCCCGTTAATGTTGGATAAGCGAGACTCTACTGTATCCAGAAATATCTGATGCTGTAACCGATATATCATTTACCGTCCCGGAATACTAGCCAGATGGCCCATGAATGGTCACAAAAGTCATAGAAATATGGTCACATAAGTCATTGAATAATAGAAACATGGTCCCTAAAGTCATAGACTCAAAGAACCAAGTAACAGAATCATCCCAAAAGTCCTAGAATCCTAAAATGATAGAATCATAGAGTCATGGCGCCAAACATCATAGAATCATAAAGGTAGAAGAGACCATCCAGTCCAATGCTATTCTGCCATGCAAAAGCAATATAACACTCTTGCAGGCTTCATCATTACTGGATCCGTCCTTCAGGACTTTGGCAAACGTTGGATGTGCAATGTTGCTATTTCATCCAAGGCAGAAATTTAACTCATTCTTGGATGGACAAACAGAACCACAACTGCTAACGTTCCCTTAAGGCAGTGTTTCTCAACCTGTGGATCTCCAGGTGTTTTTACCTACAAGTCCCAGAAATCCCAGCCATTTTACCAGCTGTTAGGATTTCTGGGAGTTGAAGGCCAAAACATCTGGGGACCCACAAGTCGAGAACCACTGCCTCAAGGGAGAAACTGTGGCATTACCTCCGAAGTTAAAAAATTGGAAAAACCAAACTCTTCCTTGAAAAGCTGTGATTGTCTAGACATGTGGGGGTTAAATCTAGGGCAAAGGAGGGTAAAAATAGATGGGAGGGTCCAATGTGAAAGGTTTGGAACCCCTCCCCTTATATATAAAACAAAGACTCCGCCTCCAATATGTGGCATTCAGTGTGTGTCCACACCAGGGTAGAATTGGCACCATGCTCTCCAGATCAGCCATGCACGTGCCACATTATGCCCCTTCCATGTTCAGGGAGTTTGACAGATGGAAGGGCTATCTGAGCCTTGCGAAAGTGTTTACGGAGATCATCGCGGAACGCAAGAAGGTCCCATTTCCATCTCAGAGTTGGGACACAATGGAGTACGACATGCAGCTAGTCCTCAACGAGGACAACTTTGAAACAGCATCACAATGGGTTAATGGAAGCAGTTCCAGCAGCAAGAGCTCCAAAGGTAGTGCCAATGGCCAGGCTTCCCAAAACAAGGAGATTTGCAATTTCTGCAAACACAACGGGGAATCCAAGCAGGTCTATTCGTCCCACCGGCTGAAGGGGATGGACGGCACCGTGGAGTGCCCCATCTTGCGCAAATACACCTGTCCGCTCTGCGGTGCCACGGGCGAAAAGGCCCATACTTTAAAATACTGCCCACTGAGCCAAGGGAAGAGGTCGCTGTATCGCAAGTGCGGACGTAACTCGGCTGGACGCAAGGTGAGGAGATAAGAAGATCAGGAGAAGACCGAAGCATTTATTCTTAGTTTTAGTTTGACTTTGTAAAAGAACAACATTTGATTTCGAGCATCATTAACACTCTTTACATTTCCTCCCACTTTGTTTCAGGTTTGGAGAATGGAAGCCCAATTCTCTTAGACTACATTTGTGAGTCCAGAAATGTTTTTTTATGTATATTGTTGCCTTCTTTCACATTTGTTGTACCTAGGTTAATTATATTGTGTTTCTTTTAGATGTGTCAGTTGCCTAGTGTGATGACTCATGGGCCCTGCAGTCCTATTCCTGACAGTATTGTGGCAGATGAGGAGGAAAATATGGAGTTTTCCCCAGATTTCCGGTCGGAGTCAGAGCCTTGGCAGCTGCCTGAAGTTCTAGTCCAAGAACCAATTAAACCTGACCTTGGTGGGAACTCTCCCCCTTATGGGAGAAAACAGGCTTACACGACTGATAGAGGATCGAGAGAAAAATTTAGAAGTAGTGCTCGCCTTGCTGCCAAATATGCCACTGATTAGAAGTATTTCCCCTGAGAAAATACGGGGAGTCTTGCACCTGCAAGCTGGTTTCCTTCGCTCCCTGTTCTCTAGGGAAAGTGATTGTTGTTTGGGGAAACGAGACCCAATATAGGGAAATTGCGCGAAGGATTCCTTGCGGAGTCAATTCGTCAGCTCCTGGAGAGAGGTCATGTGTGTGTGGACTTCGAATCCTGTTCCTTGCCTCCTGAATCTAGTTCCAAGCCTTGTCCTCGTCTCACGGATTTACCACAGATCTTGTTCCATGCTTCAAGTTGCTTTGCCTTTAGCCACAGCTCCAGCCACGTTCCAAGTTACTTTCTGCCTTGTGTCAAGCTTCATTGGATTCAAGACTTTTTCTGTTTTCCCAACGCTTTGCTTGGCAAAGCGTGTGTTGCGGTTATTGGATTATAATCTTTGGACTCTAATATTTCATATTGGACAATAATCTGCTGGACTATATTTGGCCTCATTTGAAAGGTCTGCTTCTGAACTTTATTCTACACTTGTTTTTATTGACTTTATATATTCCTTTAATAAAGATATTAGATAGAATCTGGCCTCAGTGTATGGTTATTGGTGCCCAGCAGCCTAGATCCTGACACCTTGTATCATGCTTTTTTATACATATAATCATGTTTTTTACATATGTAATATCACGTTCCTTTGACATCTGTAATTGCCTTATATCATATTTTATATTGTGTTTTATATATGCAGTTACTTTACATGTTTCTTTTATGTATGGATGTATAATTTTTACATGTTTAATTATATTATTTGCAACTATAATTGCCTAATATCATGCTTCTTTTATATATGCAATGACATCATGTTTATTTAACGTATATAAGTGCCTTATATCATGTCCGGGTTATCATGTGTGTCTCCAGAGGGATGCAGCCCTATCCTTTGCAGGGAAAATATAGAAATATCTTCTAAATGGCTACTGTCTAGAATTTTGTTTTGTAAAGAAAGGAAAAGTTTATATGCTATTGGAAAGAAAGATACTATTTTATGTTTAAATTTTGGAAAGGAATAGAATTGGTTATTATTACTGTGGTCTAACCTTCAATTGTTTGCAAGTTGTTCTAAAGTTTGGATCGTAGAGTTTAATAAACAGAGTTTATGGTTTTGGCATCAAAACTGTTCATGTTGTGCTTAAATGGGATTGAATTTTCTTTAATTTGTGGCCCATAATAGGCTGGTTATAAGCCTGATCTGGAAGGCAGCCAAGGCAAAGACCATTGAGCTGCTGAACTTGCAGACTGAAAGGTCCCAGGTTCAAATCCCGGGAGCAGAGTGAGCGCCCGCTGTTAGCTCCAGCTTCTGCCAACCTAGCAGCTTGAAAACATGCCAATGTGAGTAGATGAATAGGTACCGCTGTGGCGGGAAGGTAATGGCACTCCATGTAGTCATGCCGACCACATGACCTTGGAGGTGTCTATGGACAACACTGGCTCTTGGGCTTAGAAATGGAGGTGAGCACAACCCCCAGAGTCAGACATGACTGAACTTAATGTCAAGGGATACCTTTACACACACACATATGCAGGGACTACACCAATTTAACAAAGTTTCAGCCACAAAAACAAAGTTTCTAAAGTAGAGCAATGACTTTCACAGTAAAGACAACCCAATTTAACAGGAAATAAGACTTTCAAACCAGGAACAGATTTCTGCAATTATTAAAAAATGGTTTATTATAAAAGCTATGAAAATTTGCCAAAAATCAGAGGATAAGGGAAACGTTCCACATTTTGGTGAGCTATCAGTGTTAAATGTGTTCTACCACTGTACCAAGTTTGAAGAAGATCACTCAAAAAATGAGGGCGGGAGAGCCCCCTAAGTCCCCCCCCCTTCGGGCTGTTTTTGGGCCACCGCGCATGCGCGTCCGCCATTAACGAATTAATTTCGAAAATAACGAATTTTCGTTAATTTCGAAAAATTTTGGGGGCCAAATTCGTTATTAGCAACAAAAACGAAAAACTGCCCCCTCTAGTTTTGAAACGAGTTTAGAATCAAATTTTTCATGGATCGATCAAGCCTACAAAATACTATTCCCCCATAGAAAATGATAGTATATTTTAAAGTAATCTTTTAGATGTTCATGTTAATTATATTATCTTACTCCTGAAAATAATTGGCTACTGACTTTTGGCTTCAGATAACAATGATGAAGAATGCTGGAGAGCACCTGCCGATAGCAATGGAGAAATTATTCAAAGGATTTCTATCCCATGATGCATTCAGACCAGATAGGAGCAAAATCATATTAACGTTCACAGTGACCTGCTTCTGAATAAATCATAGATACAAAATGATGTGCAAAAATAGCATTATTTAAAGGGGCAAACAATCTTTTAAAAGAAGCACTTAGAAATAAAAACACATGCACACAATAAAACAAAATAAAGTATGAATTCATTTCTTTATTGATTCAAGGTTTTTTTTGCTTTTGACAACAACCAGCTATACTAAACTCACTCAAGCAGTCTGTTCTGAAAATAATAACTATTAAAAAAATATAAAACAGGAATATATTAGTAGGAACTACCGGCTAAATTCTCAGAGGATGAGCATTCGTTTGGAAAGAATAAAGAAATGAACACAGCGAGAACCCCTTTTTTCACCTGCTGTTTATTAGGAAACACATGTACTAATCATAACTAAGCATTGAATGGCTATCCATGAATTTATTCCCATCTGTTTCCAACTCATGTCTTGTTGTTCTGTTCCTCCTACTGGCTGCCAAAACAGTTTGAGGTTATCAGCTATGAGTGTGGAGGTGAGAGCACAGAAAAAAAAAACTACAGTAAATGGTCCAATTTACATTTTTTACCAAAGCATTAAACATTCTGATTCTCTTTCCAGATGGAAACTTGTTCAGAACATCCAACCTGTTCAGTCCTAGAGGCAAGTGACCACAAGTGAAGGAAGGACTTGTACACTTATTATCTCTGCTCCACATGGAATTAGATTTACATGGGAGGGAAAGAGGTTAAGTAAGCCACTTTGAGTCCCCTCCAGGGTTGAGAAAGGCGGGATAGAAATGTCATAAATAAATAAATAAATAAATAAATACATTGCTCTTCTCACTTTAATCACATAGCTCCAGCTCTCTGAGGAAATTACTTTTACAGTAAGGAGTCATCTCTTATAGATGCCACAATAATTTTTAAAGCCTGGGGAGATCAGAGTTGTATATTATGAACTAAAGTCTTTTGGACATGATTAATACATTGAGAAACTCCCATTAGTAGTAATAATAGCAATTTTATTTCTTGCCTGCCTCGCCTCATGGTCCGAGGCGGGTTACAGCATTACTAAAACAAACAAACACATAATTTTAAAACACTCTGTAAAATATAGACATTAAAACATACCTTCATGAAATACGTATCAAAATCACTAGATTTTTAAAATCCACACTTTAAGTGGGTTTTTAGCTTGCACCAAATATCCTTTGCAAGAAACCCACTGTATTTGTCTATACTATTTTGTGCAAATGATTTTTTTTGCAAAAAGAATCATGAAATGCAAAAATTTGTTTAAAATGTGCAAAATCCCTTGTAGTTTTATCCACTACAGAAAAAACTTTTGTAAATATTTTTTCTTACATGTGAGAATGGAATAATCAAAGATTCACACCCCTAAAGCCAAAGAAAAGAACAAGGTTTATAACGTAAAGGCAATGCAAAAGTTAGGAATCCAAGTAGCTGGAGAGCACAGGAATGCATTTACCACATTGATAAACAATTCCCTGTAGCAAATGCATTTCAACTGCAAGACGTTCACTATAGAGTCACACTGGAGGACCTGGTTGTTACTAGAGAGAACATTTCTCTAGTAATTTCTAGGTCCTCCAATGTTGTTCTGTAGTCAACATCTGACAGGCGTTTACAATAGTCACCCTGAAAGACTGAAAAGTTTACTTTGTGAGATAAAGAAACACAAATCCAATAGAGCTGGAGAAACAAAAATGTAGATAGGAGCTCTGCAGACAAATCGACTTATGAATGGGGTCTGCAAAAAAAAAAAAATCCTGCAAAAACCCAAGTTATTGTGCTGGTCCTTTTTTTTTTTTAAATAGTTTTTATTGAATTTAAAATTTTCCTGGTCCTAATATAAAATGAAGTCTACATTTTCTTTTGCTCACTCCCAACCACAAACCTAATACCCAAATGAATTTTTGCTCATCGCTAATGAATCTTTCTCTCTTTCAAAATGCGCAATTATACATAAAAGTTTTTCATTAGTTGATCTAAGCAGCAGAATTGCCTTTATTCTTATATCATTATTATTCCTGACCAACTTTTCTTTTGTCTTTATCTGACTTAAACATGTGGAGCCAAAACAGATGGAATTTTTAATAATCATAATTATTATTCCTTGGGGTATTCAAATTATTTCTTAAAGCATTTTCCATAATAGGATTCCATGCTGTTGTATTCTTCTCTTTTACCTTAGGGCACAGATATGGATTTAATAAGGAAGTAATAAATAAACTCTCTAGGATAAAAAAGTTACCACAATGTACTTACGGACAGCACTCTCAGATCATACATCTGGCTTTTATACTTTAAATAGAAGGATTAATATTCTGTTGTGCATAGATAAGCAGTCTTTTTGTCTACAAGAAGGCAGGATACAAAACACTGCAGGACTATGCTCATTTAGGGATCTAAAGAATATTTGCTCATCCTCAGTGAGAAAAGATGTCCTGATATATTGAGACATGTTAAAAAAAAGTCAGTCATCATGAGGATTATTTTCCTTTTCCTTTTTGTCCAATGGCAAAAAAAGTGGCTACTGATTTTTAAAGTCAGAAAAATGGGAACCAGGTGGAAGAGCACAAATATTTTGGAAAAAAGTTGTATTTGGGGTAAAATGCAACATTTTTTTTTTTACAAATAAACCTGTAATTCCTAACCAAATGTATCAAAATATACAAATAAAATACAAAAAACAATTAGGAACTATAAAAAAGAATGGTACATGAGAATGACAAAATGAAGATTAACATCCCGACTCCTTTTATTCCAACACTTATTACAGTTGTTCTTTCTTAACCACCTTCCATGCCAATAGGGAAGAAAAAGAAATGAACATTTCATTTTTTTCCTGGTATACTGTCAGAAAAAGAATGGGACCAAGATTTTGGGACCATCTACATGGGGCAAATGAGGTGTAAATGAACTCAGCGGTATCCACATGGTGCACAAGGTCCATTTGCCATAACCCAGGATAAAGCTGCTTAATACAGCCTTGGCCCATATTCAAAAAGTTGCAAGATGCTCCGGAGCTTCCCTGATACTCTGGAGCTTCCTTGCACTTTATAGCAGTGTGAACAGCTGGGCCACTTTCTATGTAGAATAGTGGTGTGCATTTATATGGACTCACTACCCGTTTCTATTTGTACCATTCATATAGCCTCATTTCTGTTTCTGTCCGCCGCTTACAGAAATAGGCACCTATACAAATGAGCTTTTCCGTCCAAGATCTGAAAAAACAAAGATTTTTTGGGCCTTGGACAGCAAAGTGCCAGGGCCTACATCTGAGCGGGCCCGGTGCTCAGCTGTAGGCCCTGCCTGCCAAGTCTACGAGCATCAAGTGTTCAATGGCTCATAGGCCCAGCTCGATTGTAGGCCCTGGTTGGCAAGCCCTGGCCCAAAAATCTTTGTTTTTTTCAGAGCTTGGATGGAAAAGCTCTTTTGTATAGGCACCTATTTTTGTAAGCCGCGGATGGAAACGGAAATGGAGCTATTGTCAAATGGTTATTTCCATTAGTTTGGGAAGATTTTGTTTTTAATCTAATTGAACTCAATTGGTTCATTTCCTAGGACCCTTTCCAGATTTTCTGCTTTAAACTGGATTATATGAGTCCACACTACCAGATAATATGGGGATAAACAGAAAACCTGGGATCAGATCCTGGAATATAGGGCCTTTCTGGAAGGGCCCCTAGTCTCTGAAGCAGCAGCAAATAACTTGTTCCGGCTTCTGAATGGCATCCCTCTTCTGGTATTTAAATATGGACATTATGTTGACTCTCAGTCTATTTTCTGAGGAGGTGGGGAGGGACAGGGGAAATAAAATCTGACATGATTTCTTCTTTTGAGAAACCCATGCTAGCACTTAATAATCACATATTTCCTTTCTAAGTGCTCACAGATTGGCTGTTCCATCATTTGTACAAGAACTTTTTACAGTGCTGATTCCAAGTTTAGTGGCTGGTAGTTGCTCAGCTTTCCCCAGCCCCTCACTTTTTGAAGATGGGGATAGCATTTGACCTCATTCAGTCAGCTGTAATGTCTCCTGCTTTTTAAGAACTCCCTGAGTTCTTAGACTACTTGTGATATGCCTTTAGTACTTGTGGATGTAGTTCATCTGGCCATAGAGATCTGAATTCATTTAGATGCTAAGCATTCTAGTACTACCTCTTTGTCTATTTTGGGTTGAGGCTTCCTTACCACATCATCTGTTGTACTTTCATCAGCAACTAGCAAGGCTAGTTACAGTGGCAATTCCTGGAATTGAGCAAATGCTTGCTGATCCTAGATTTCCAGGAAAGAAAGAAATTTTTTAGTCAATGTGCACAAATATGGTATCAATTCCTGGTGGATTGGGAATGAATACCTTCTGTTCCTCCACATCAGAAAGTTGAAGAAATGTTGAAGCAGAGTACCGTTTTCTTTTGGGGAGAAGACTAAGGCAAAGAAGGGGTTGAGTACTTCTGTTTTTTTGTGTCCCGTTAGCTTTTTAAAATCTCATCCATGTATAAATGTATTGATATCTAAATAAATAATTATTTATGATGGAGGGTTTGTGAACAGATTTCTTTCAATATTTGGTGAGATGAAACATGTTTCTGTGATACTAATGCTGGGGTGTCTCATTCACATATGCAGACCTTCACTAGAGCTTAGAAAAGTTACTTTTCAAACTACAACTCCCAGAATTCTCCACCCAGAAGATCTGTCCCAAACACGAGACCAGTGATGGGGGATCTTTTAGAGATGGAGCGCCCAAACTGGGGTGGGGTAGGGTTGGGCACTTGGAGGGAGAGCAGGGGTGGTGAGTGGTGGGTGAGTGGTGAGCAAGCAAGGGAAGGGCAAGCGGGGAAATGAGGGGGAGCAATGGCGCACATGCCAGGTGAGAAGGTGCTGCATGCATGCCAAAAGTTCACCACCACTGCACTGGACTATTAACTTCATAGTCAATGACACGATTATTTTCTATAGTAAGTGAGTGGCTTTAGCATCCTCAGGGGAGTACTGTGATGTCCTATTTACCAATGGCTCTGATGCATCATAAATGGAAAGTGGTGACAGGCAATTTTGGTTGTTTTTTTTTTTTTACTGCTATCCAGTGCTTCTCTTCCCAGAGTCCACTGTTATTTCAGAATGGATTTTAACACAGCTGGATACATCCCACTGTGCACAGATTTGGAGCCAATTGGCTTATTTTCAGGTACATAATAGTTAAAGGCTTTATCATATATAATGGCTGTCAAAAACTATATTGTCTAATCTTTTGAGGTGTTGATTGGGACTATTCAACATCTGCAACTCAGTCCCAAGTAACAGGAACAATCAGGCTCATACTGTCTGATTGCTAATGGCATTATAGAAGTTTGGGTTGGCTCAGTTCAGTTCCCAAATGGACGGCTGTAATGCAAAGTGCTTTGAACTAGCTGCATATCACAGATCAAAAAGGAAAGCTTAGACATTATGTCTCCAACATCACCATATAAACCAGGGGTCCCCAAACTTTTTAAGCAGAGGGCCGGTCCACAATCCTTCAGACTGTTGAGGGGCCAAATTATCATTTGAAAAAAAATACAAACAAATTCTTATGCATACTGCACATTTGTAGTGCAACAACAACAACAATGAAAGAACAATACAATATTTAAAAATGAAAACAATTTTAATCAACATAAACCTATTAGAATTTCAATGGAAAATGTAACACAATATTAGCATTATATATTACTATATTGAACTATACCACTATACTATTATAGAATATGTAATATATAACATATAATTAATATTATTATATGGTATTACTACTAGTATTATATTGTATAACATATGATTATCATCAATATTATATGTATATACAATATATTATATTATTAAAACTGATATAAAATATTATATTATAAAACTGAGGTCGGGGGCCAGGTAAATGACCTTGGAGGGCCGCATCCAGTCCCCGGGCCTTAGTTTGGGGACCCCGATATAAACTCTTTACGGCCAGGGCCCATCGTACCTTAGGGACCGTCTCTCCTTCTCCCATCATCGGAGGTCGCAACGACCATCCCAACGAGACTTACTTTATGTACCGGGTCCTAGAGAAGTGCACTTGGAAAGGACCAGACGCAGAGCTTTTTCTATTTCTGCCCCTGCCTTATAGAATGCCTTGCTGCCCTATATGAGAGCCATGCGTGAGTTAGGGCCTTTTACCCTAGCACTCAAGACTTGGCTCTTTACTAGAGCTTTTTTCTATGTTAATTTTATTAATATTTGTATGTATGTATTTTTATCCTTTATAATTTTATCTTGTAAATCGCCTAGAGCATCGTGGATGGAGGGCGATTAATAAGTAATTAAATGATGATGATGATGATATAATGAAAATGCCGAGTTTGTGTGATATAGAAGTTGGGCAGTGGAGCCAGGTCATGTTCAGTGACAGTTTTAACATGTAATCTGGGAATGTATCTCACCAGCGCTCCAATTACAGTGCTTTACAGGCAGAGGTTACGTGAGAACATTCAAGAGACATAATCAATCTCCTCCACTCTTTCTTAATTCTGTGTTATTAACAGATTATAAAAGACAGTTGCTGAAGAGTGCAGTTGTTGGTTTCAATGAGTCTTTCTTTAGTATTATATTCTTCTTTAATAGCCTACCCTTGTCTACTATTTGCCTTTCTTGTTAATTTGTCTGTTTCTGTCTCTGTGCATTTTATACACTGTTCCTCATCTTCCTCAGGTATTCCATAGAACCGAGTCATGTGAATCACAATAAAAGAGGCAGAGCTTTCATTGGACTCCTTTTGAAGTGGGATAAAATCCTACCTTTGTCATCTACCTTAGATGTAGGCAGCAAATGAGCTAGGTGAAACAATAAATACAGTTCCAGTACCCTGCTACAACAGCTTAAGAGACAGCATCGAGCAAAATTGCTCAGACCAAAAGTAAAAGAAAAGTCAAAGCAGTAGATGTGAGTCATGTAAAGTAGAAGCACAGAATGCAGAATACTTTGATAGGCAACTCTGCAAGAGCTGTGATGAAAGGAGTATGGGGCCATGGGAATGAACAGTTTTCAAAATATCTCCCCCCCCCAAAAAAAAAACAGCAAAATTTACAGTTGCCCTATTTATAATTGGGTTGAGCCTTTATTATTTGTTTTGCCTCTCAATTTAATATGGATGTATGGAAAATTAATTTAAAAATATCACAGCTAATTTTAGTTTCTGATAACCAGAGTGAACATTGGACTGACAATCAAGATTCACAAATCATTATTTGGATATTGGATGCATCAGAATGTATTAAGTTTGAAATAGATTGTGTCTAGATATAAACCACCAAATTGGACTCAGAACTAAATCCCCACACACAGACCTAGTGAGTCTCCTTGTGGAGATAAAAAAACAGGTTATAAGGAAACATAAACATAATATTATTTTTCTACATGTTTACTACCAATAATTTAAAGTTTCATGGTGGGTTTCATCAGAAATACTAAATTATTAGAGTGAATTGTAAAATAAAAATCAAATAGCTTTATATAATAGTGAAAGGTTTTATGGTAGAAGAGAAAATAGATATGATTAGTTCAGGGATAAAGGGAAATAGAAAGATTAAAAGTTGCATGCATACCTCTATTTGATAAGATTTATTAAATGCAGCTAAGACTTAGGCTCATTCTCTGATGAACAAATTAAATTTACAATGTGTAATTGGAAGTTGAAGAAGATCCAGTTCTTAAATTTTAATCAAGTACATTGACCAGGAATAATAGAAGCACTTAGGCAGTCTAGTCTGCATCTGTTTTCCTCCAGCGATCAAAGACACATTGCCACTGTTAAGAATTGTTTGAGCTGCCAAATCTTTTTGACAACATTTTAAAAAAGATTGACTTGGCAGTTTCTGGGGCTGGATAAAATGTCCAAGGAAATATGAGGGAACTAAAAATTGATTAGCACTGCTAAAGTGTTGGTTTTATTTCGGCTGGTTCCCCAATGTGGCTTATTCATCCAACTGTGCTCCAATGATGTCTCCTTATGCAAGCATCTTCCTGACTTGCTGGGATAATGCTATCCATTAGAACAAGCTACATTCAGTTAACAAAGGAATTCAATTTATCACTTAAAATCAGTGGAGATAACCTTTGCCAATCAAGCTTTGGATGATTATAGAGGCGCTAAACCATCTGTGGGTCAGAGGTATATAGATTTTATTGCCTTTGTTCTTGGGGGTCTGTTGGTCCTTTTATTTCAAGCTCTTTTAGCTGGGATGCTAATCATTGACATTAGAAATGCTGGTAAAGGCTGATGTCAGAGGGACAAGATTTCTGCCTCATTTGTTGTTGTTTATTTATTCAGGCTCTTCTGACCCTTCATGATCTCATGGACCAGCCCATGCTAGAGGTCCCTGTCAGCCATCGACACCCGCAACTCCTTCAAGGTCAAGCGAGTCACTTCAAGGATACCATCCATCCATCTTGCCCTTGGTCGACCCCTCTTCCTTTTTCCTCAGCATTATCTTTTCCAAGCTTTTCTGACTTCTCATTATGTGGCCAAAGTATACCATCTTTCATCTGCCTCATTAGCCATGGGAAAACCTGAGAACCAAAGACATGCTTTCCTATAAGCAGTAGGGATTTTTGTTGTTTCTCTAGCTGTTGTTGGTTCTGAGGTGTCATTCAATGTAACCGGTTTGTGTAACTTTGCAATTTTCTAAGCTATACATGGAGAAGGATGCTCCAAGATATTATGCCCAGAAATTAATTTAATTTTTCTTAAATTCTGGTAAACCACAAAGTACTTTTGTTTATTTGGCACACATATAGATTGCTTTCTTGTTTACGAGAAGGAAAGGGAAATGTGGTTTGTATTACTTATATCTCTATATTGTACTGTAAAAAGTGGCACTGGGAAATGTGTGAATACTAGGGAGGGAACTCTTTTTGGCTAGCCAGCTCTTCATTGCCAAAAGCTTAGGACAAAGAAAAAGCTATTTCATTTGCACAATATCCCATGGCACTCTCAGATAGATATGTATACAGAGTGACACCTACTCCACATCAACAATCTGGAGAATTCAGTTCCCTTGCATAATTACTGTGTGCCTTCAATTCATTTCTGACTTATGACAACTGTGAGGTGAACCTGTCACATGGATGAAAAATACAGAAAATTAGTTGCTGCTTTTGATGTTGTCACACAGCAGTTAATGTGGCATAGTGTCCAGAGAGAAGGAAGTAATAGTTTCCTATGTCCAGTTTTGGTAAACCTCAGCTGGGGTCAAGTTCTCAGTGTCATATTCAAGATGATATTGACAAACTAGAACATGTTCAGCAGATAGTGACCAAGATGGTGAAAGGTGTAAAAGCCATGGCATACGAGGAAAGTGTTGCGGTTTGTGTATGCATGCGGGCCAGTGAACAGAACAGCAGAATACTCAGTTTTTATATTCAAAAGTTGAGCAACACAAAATTAACAAAGAACTCAAAATTTACTCTTGTGTATCAGAGTTTAAAAATACTAACACAACAACTTCAGCATAAACAGTAACAGTCTTCCTATAGACACTCACACATAATCCTTTGCATTCCTTCATGCAATGCTGTCCATCACAAAAGTTTATCTTCTTCCTTGCTTTATTCCTTCTTCATGTGGATAAACAGAGAAGACAACATTTGCAGTATCAAATGAACTGCAAGTTAAGAGCTTCTGCCCAGGAGCAAACATTCAAGAAACCCAGTGATACATTTCAAACACCTTGTAGTTATTGTTGAAGTGGGAATGATTGTATATAAAATTGTTTAAATGTAATTGAGTTATAGTGTTGCAATGTGAGCTGGAGATTGCATCATGCACTGTCTGCTGTCCACTATGCGAGTGTGTAAAGAGTTAACTGTGTATTGCATCAGACAGCAGAGGTGATTATAAATAGCTCCCTGTGTTATCTGTTCTTCCCTCTACTCTCTGCTCTTTGCCTCTCTGTACTCTGTATGTATATATCGTCTTGAGAGTTTTTCCGTTTGTTAGTAAATCTTTTGTAGAAAGCCAAACAGGCTTCAGCCTCTTTATTAGTGCCAGTGATTCTTCGTTGATCTTCCGCTGCATGTGTGTTTATCCAAACCGCGCACTCTGACAGTTATATCCCTTAGGGAGTGCCCAAACTAGTTAGCCTTAATTAATCCAATTACACAACCTGAGGATTGTGATTAACCAAGGTGAGCTTTTTTTTTTTCTTTTCAGCACATACATGGTACTGCTCACGTAGGAACTTAGCATGTGTACCTTAATAGAAAGGCTTTTGGAGCTGAATATGTTTAACTTAGAGAAGATAAGACAGGTAATATAATACCCTTTTTAATTATGTAAAGCAGTGGTTCTCAACCTGTGGGTCCTCAGATATTTTGGCCTTCAACTCCCAGAAATCTTAACAGCTGGTAAACTGGCTAGGATTGCTGGGAGTTGTAGGCCAAAAACACCTGGGAACCTATAAGTTGAGAACCACTGATCTAAAGGGATGTCATGCCTTCATATGGTTAAAATGTCTATCATTATTCTTTTCTACAAAGATATCATGTAGAAGATGGAGCCAATGTATAATAGAGATTTGAGTGTTGGACTACAAATCTGGGGAATAGGGTTTTTTAATCCCCACTTGGCATGAAAACAGACTGAGTTATCTTGGGCAAGTCACACACTCTGTATTAGGTTTGTCTTAGAATCGCTGCAAGTCAGAAATTGCTTGAAGATACATAACAGCAACATTAGTCAGAGCTGGAACAAGCTTGTTGTCTACCATTTCAGAGGCTAATACACAGCAATGGTTTCAAATCACAAGAAAAGAGATTTCACCTAAACTTTTAGGACAAATTTCTGGATTATAAGAGCCTCTGAGGGCAATGGACTATAATTATTGAGAGGTCATTAAACAGGAACTGGATGACAATTTTTTTTCAGGAATGTTCTAGTTGCGTATTCCTGCATGGCAGGAGATTGGAACAGATGGCCCTTGTAGCTCCTTTGCCTATGATTCCATGATTCTTAAGGTTTATAAAAGTTAGATTCCCCTGCAGACTTATTTATTTCAAGGCAATAAACAGTTAAACACAATTAAACACACCAAACACAGTTAAAGCTAAAAAGGAGAAAAAGGTGTCTGCGACTTCCAATTTTGACAGTGGTTATAAACTGTAATAAAATTGTAACTGTCTCCCCTGTTAATGACCTTCATTTCAGAACTGCCCATGCTTCCCAATGACCAAAGTCACTGCTTTGTTCTGATATTTCAAAGTATTGTCTCAATTAATACAATGTTTGTCAAAGCAAACTTTCTTACAGAGACAATGGGAGAAGGGGGGAGGAGGGAACACGAAGTACTGAAAGCAAAACTCTCACCACCTTCTGTCCCATTCAATTTAGTATTTCTTATCATCACTAACATTATTTTCCATTAAGAGATTACAGACAATGTGAGATGGTAATAAAAGGAACAGGCTTATTGTTATGGGTCTGACAGTGAACATTTAGCTAAATGGATCCCTTTATACTGCCAATGTTTTTATTTGTATTACAAAAATGGATGCTATCATTTAATGAGCGGTGTTCCTGTTTACTCATTTTCTAAGAAATTGAAGAAGTGTTTCCTAAACATCTAAGTCAAGGGTGTGTTCTTGACTGAATTAAAATAGGAGGCACCCTTCCTTCTTACATTAGAAAAAGAGACAGATGAATCTGTCTTTTTCACTTTCTATAAAGTTTTGGAGTTGCCCCAGTTTTTCATGCCCTCACCACAAATGTTTACTGTATCTTGAAGTAATATTGATATTTAATAACTCTGGAGTAGGGATAGTAACCCCAGATTTTCTCATTCCTGAGAAATGTTAGGAAAAATTAATTGATAATTCCTTCTCATGTTATCAGGATGCTTAGAATCTTTCTTTCAGCAATAAGAGGAAACTGCTATTTTCTGAAGAAAGCTACATACATAGTTTACCAAAGGCAGCATAGTTTTCAAGAAAGTAGTGCAGCTTTCCTACAAAAGTCATGGAACTTTCCAAAAAGGCAGAGAAAAAGAGCATAAAATTGAATGATTTGCTGTTTTAAACGTTTAACTTTAAACATTCAGCTTTAAATCCTTCCCCTTCCTAAAAAACAGAGGGGTGTGTGAAGTGCTTGAGGGAGTGATAGATAGGTTTAAAAGCAGCAGAGCGTTAAAAAGATGGAGAAGAAAGGTCAAAATGGAATGTTCCAACTTTAAATGTTGCACAAGTTTAAAAGCCCTACTCTTTTAAAAGACAGAAAACATAACAGAACAATGCATATCTTCAATAGCTATGAAGCTTTTTAAAAAAGCTGGAGAGAAGAGCACAAAAGGGAATGATGCACAACTTTCAATAATAAGAACAGGAACAACAGCCCTGAATGCGAGCAATGGTATATTATTCACAGAACAAAAAGGCAAATAGTACACACATAGGTTTAATATATATACTTCTCCATTTGTATATGTTTATATTTTGTGCAGTTTTCCTAAGTGCATATATGACAATACAAACAGGGATATATATATATATATATATATATATATATATATATATATATATATATATATATATATATATACACGCTTATTGAGTGGGAGGTTTCTCAAACTATATTCTTCACAACGTCAAACAGTGTTTGTTGTGCCAAGAACAACAACAAAAAGATCCCACAAGGACATGGGAACTTTTCAAGTGCTGTTTTTCTTCATAGAAATATTCCCAAGGGATCAGAAACTCCAGTGTTTTATTCATATGGGCAAATTAATACTCATTCCATCTTGACTCAGGAAACTCGCCAACTATTCAAAATTGGCTAGTTCTATGGATGCATCAAGTATACTATGACCCTCTTATCCATCAAGTACAGTATGATCTCCTTATCCCCTAAAGCCATAACCCTCCTTTAAGTTTCTATGGACTTCTCTAGATCGTCTAGTGCAGGGGTCCTCAAACCTTGGAGGGCCACATCTGTCCTACACGCCTTAGTTTGAGAGCCCTCGCTCTAGTGCAATTCCATGATATGCTTCCAGCCCAAATACAGTCAAGCTGTGGGATTCTAGGTATTAACAGGAGCCTTGGAACGTTCCCTGCAGATATGGGGGTTATACTATACCTTATATGGTGATGAATGTGGGTTTACCCATTCAATTAGTACCTGGGAAGGTTCTGAAGTCAACGAAGGATTCCTGACAAATAGTAGTGCATGTTTTGACACATCTCATCTTCCAGAATATTCTTAGATTATCTCTAATACATTTCAAAATATGTATTGTAGAAATTTGCTCTTGATCTGAAATGGCAAGCACGATATATAAAAATGAGCCAATCTTGATCCTGTTACTGTGAGTGGCAAAAGGTAGGATATAAATGTTTTACTGAATGCTTTTATTAATTTTTTTTTCAAAAAAATGCTTCTGATACATCCTATTTAAAGTTTGAAAAATGCTTTCTCAGAATATGCCATGGAAGTTGTGGAACAATAAAAAATGTCTGGCTGTCAATTTTCAGTGTTTGTTTGACAATTCTTTCTTTAAAAAAAAAGACATCATAATCATTTCATCCACTACTTAAAAAATGAATTAACCAAAATAACCTTACAAAGCACTAGAACAGTGTCTACCAAAGTAGAAGTATAATTATGTCAATTGCCTCTAGATTCTACTGTAATACTTCTAATTATATAATATTATTATCAGTATAGTGGTTCTTCGTGAAATATACCGAGAATAAAAGGCATGTTTTGTCTAGTCTACAAATGTAAACTCAGAAAAATGATCCCATCTCTTTTCTTGTCATAATTTTGCCATCAGTACTGTGAATGTGGAGCGGTATTATTTTCAAAGCCAAGTGCAATTGATTCTTTTGTAAGTTAAAGCTCCCTTTACTCCCAGTGTTGCTTCTTTAGAACTTCAGCTCACCAATAAAAAAACTGCAAATATTAATTTGTAATAATACTGAAAAATATTGTGAACAAATAATAATGAGAGAAAAGCAAGTCATTTAGTTATCATGTTTCCCTCCATCATATGACAGTATACATACTCTAGTCTTAAAGTTAGTCTCCAAATAATAGATGAATGAAATGAAATTGTTTTTATTCATTATTGTTCTGTTTGTATGCTCATTTTTAATTGCAACATAATTATTTGGTGCTTCATCTTATCACACAATAACATTGGCGTTTGTACAGTAACAATAACACAAAAAAGAACATTTACTTTTATATCACTCCCTTCAGGATTAGTTTATTATCACTCCCTAATTGCTGCCTCCAAAATTATGGTATAAAACAATAGCTATGGGACATGATTCACCACAAAGTTTTTTCGTGTATGTTTTATTTATTTCATTGGGGTTTTTTTTCCATTGTAGAACTTGATAGAAAAACCTAATCCTTGAGTCATGCTACTTTTGGAATAGGAACTTCTTTGTAGACAAAAATGTCAGTTTTGGGAGTAATATAAATCTGGATAGTAAAGAGTCACTCCATGGCCCCATCTACACTGCCGTATAATGCAATGTGAAGCTGCATTAAAATGCAATATATCAGTCTATACTGACCATATGAATCTATACTGTATTATACCATATAATACAGTTTTGATCTGCATTATATGGCAGTGCAAATGGGACCAATGTCTCCTAGGACCTCATCATATGGAGTTTTCTTCCCATCGAATGGATGAAGTCCCATGCGAGACATCACACGAAATTGTGTGACATCCAGCAGAAACCCTAACCATGTTGTGCTGGTTCATGGAGCCAATACAGGGTACCGTTGAGAGGGTGATGCTTTCCCCATTGATGTGGAAAGCATTGCAGAGTGGGAGCTGTGCTCAGGGAGACAGATTTGCCCGGATGCCCCTTCTGGATGCCAGGTGAAGCGGGATGAGGCCCTTAATAGACTTTGCCTTGAAAATACTCAAACTCATAGCGTTTTGTGGAATGAGGTAGTGATATTACCACATTTTTAATTCCCCATCACACAGTGAAACAAGTAGAAAGTCGGTCAGCTCTACTATGATACCAAATGAAGAAGCTGCTTGAGCTAACATACTTTGTGTCAGATATATCTTGTTCTTGAGTTCTTTCACACTACAGTTTGCACTTTGCATTCATGAGTTTAAATTTTGTTGATTTAACTGTTGTGGAATCTCTAGGTCCTCTTTTGTGATTCTGTGGTCAACCTCTACTACATTGCATCCTATGGATTCCTGGGTTTGGAGTTTAGGGAGGAGTATGATATAAACCCATGTATAGGTCTGGAAATTGTAACAAAAATCCCAAAAAAACCTGGGTCAACTTATCCACTGGTCAATGTGAGTACTGTATCTTAACTCTTCCCTTTTCTTTTTAAAGTGGCAAAAATCAAAGGTTTAGTCCCCAACTACACTGTCATATAAAATCCAGATTATCTGTTTTAATAATCTGGATTATATGGCAGTGTAGATCCAGCCTCAGTCTATCCTAGGAGAACCTGAAAGAAGCATGAACCTCTCTCTGTTTCCATACCACTTCTGGCCTTTTGAAAGATTTTGGTGGGTAAATGGTGGCAATGGACAGAGGTTCCTGGTCCCAAGATGTCACTAGCCCCCCCCCCCCCCCCCCAACATGGAAGGACCCTCGACATCCACATATCAAAGCCCATAATTTTGATCAACTTATGATTATGTAAGGTCAAATTATTCATGAACATATATAGTATTTATTACAAAGAGAAGACAAGGAACAGCTGCTCTGTATAGTGCTGAGTATCTTGGAGAGAATTATTCAAAATTCATAAATGCCATACCATAATATCAGAATACCATACACTTTCACATTTTTGCCAGAAGGTCGTGGGGGACTTTGTCCTTCTGGCAAACAAACTAGTAAAATGTGGGCTAGACAAAACTACGGTTAGGTGGATCTGTAATTGGCTAAGCGAACGAACCCAAAGGGTGCTCACCAATGCGTCGTCTTCATCATGGAAAGAAGTGACAAGTGGAGTGCCGCAGGGCTCCGTCCTGAGCCCGGTTCTGTTCAACATCTTTATTAACGACTTAGACGAAGGGTTAGAAGGCACGATCATCAAGATTTGCCCCGCTGCTTCATCTTTCCTTGCCTGAAGCCAGGCAAAGCATCCTGCCTTTATGATAAGGTTGTTAGTAATCTGTCCAAGCAGTTTAGAAGCTACATTTTATATGTTTTTAGCAACAAAATGCCACTCTGAGGCTTTTTGAACTTTTACAGAGTATTACTATTGATCAGATCATGTCTACACATTATACTGGATGATCACAGTTACATTTGAAGACCTGAAATTACTGTCAAAAATAAAACTTTAGCCTTCTCTGCCAAATGGTATTAATGTCTCACCAAACTACAATTCTCGGGATTTCATAGTACTGAGTCATGGCATTAAAAAGGGTGAAATTGTATTAATTCTACAGTGTAGATGCACCCAAATCTAACTGCACATAAGATAAAAATAATATTTAACTGCCCAGCTTCTGTATTTGGATTGAAGAAGGACATTATCATGTTATTTTCCTTAGGCAGCTGAATATCCTGAGCAAGCCCTAAATCCCATCTCACATACAGATGAAAAATTCCTGAAACTTTTGAAACCCCATATCCCATGTTTTCTTTAAAACAAAAAGGGTGAACCTTTGGGGTTTAAAAAAAGTTTCATTAGCATCCTTTACAGATAAAATCACTTCATTAGTTACATAAATAATATGCTGTAATTATTGTTTGACATAAAATTATCATGTTTGACATACTAATAGTAAAGTTCAGATACATAATAGTTATAGACTGACTTCTCTTTCAAAAATATGTTTTTGTTACAAATTGCGATAAATCTTGTTGGTTTTGACTGTTGGCGGTTTATTAGGAGCAAGGGAAAAACATTAACAAATCATTAACATTAGTAAAACAGGAAATTATTCTGCCTCCTCTAGTCTTCCAAAGGGTCAACCAGGCACAAAACATTCATTCCTATAAAAAGAACTGAGAAATGATACCAAGTCCACAAGTTACAATAGTTAGATATTGTTGTAAAATTTTAGGGGAAAATGGGGGCAGTGAATATAAAGTTTTATTTTAAATATTTTATGTATCATTCTAAGAAAAAATATCCAATGAAGGCTATATATCTATCTCAGGCATGGACAAACATTTTGCCTTGGGACCATATTGTGGGCCCAGCTGGGAGGGCTGGGCCGGGAGACAAGGGGGCTGTCCAAGCACTAGGCGGGGTAGGCCTGCGAGGAGTAGGGCCTGGGAGGGGGCAAGGCAGGGTCTGGATCATCCTCAGGTTGTCCTTCCAGAATAAAGACAGTGCTGCTTAGAATCATAGGATCATAGAGTTGGAAGAAACCTCACGGGCCATTCAGTACAACCCCCTGCCAAGAAGCAGGAAAATCGAATTCAAAGCACCCCCGACAGATGGCCATCCAGCCTCTGCTTAAAAGCCTCCACCCCACTCTGGGGCAGAGAGTTCCACTTCTGAACAGCTCTTACAGTTAGGAAGTTCTTCCTAATGTTCAGGTGGAATCTCCTTTCCTGTAGTTTAAAGTGATTGCTCCGTGTCCTAGTCTGCAGGGCAGCAGAAAACAAGCTTGCTCCCTCCTCCCTATGACTTCCCCTTACATATTTATACATGGCTATCATGTCTCCTCTCAGCCTTCTCTTCTGCTGGCTAAACATGCCCAGCTCTTTAAGCCGTTCCTCATAGGGCTTTTTCTCCAGACCCTTAATCATTTTAGTCGCCCTCCTCTGGACACTTTCCAGCTTGTCAACATCTCCCTTCAATTGTGGTGCCCAGAATTGGACACAGTATTCCAGGTGTGATCTGACCAAGGCGGAATAGAGGCGTAGCATGACCTCCCTGGATCTAGACACTATATTCCTATTGATGCAGGCCAAAATCCCATTGGCTTTTTTTTGCCACCGCCTCACATTTTAGGCTCATGTTTAACTTGTTGTCCACGGGGACTCCAAGATCTTTTTCACACATACTACTGTCAAGCGAGGCATCCCCCATTCTGTATCTTTGCATTTCATTTTTTCTGCCTAAGTGGCTTGCCCCATCCTTATGCTGGGACGAAGGCGGGACATGTGGCAACTGCTCTGATCCTCTCAGCCATCACATGCCTTCCTTGAGCTGTCCTCCCAGCATAAGAATGGGCTGCTCGCACTGTCCTTATACCAGGCGGAGGGTGAGACACACGTTGGCTGAGAGTGCTCCAGAGGACTCTCAGCTGCTGCGTGTCTGCCTCCCCCATGCCACTGTGTTCTTATGCCAAGAGGACAGGGAAAATGAGGTGGGCCTGAGATAAGTGCCCAGGTGGCCGCATCAGCTCCCGGGCCTTAGTTTGCCCATGCCTGACCTATCTGCTTTGTGTAGTTCTATATGACAGAGGCTTAAATGGAATGGTCTCTGTGATATATTCTAGCTGTATGATGTTCACAAATATTTTTTTAGGAAAAAAGCTTTAGAAAAAGTCTGAATTTTAAAAAATGATGATTATTATTTGTTTAGTTTTCTTCTGGGTCTTACCATTTCTTACAAAAGTAATTCTGAGTGAAGATTTCATGCTATGCCTTTATTAAAATTTGAGAAGTCTGTGTAATAGATCTGTCAAAATTGACCCATAGGTAATATGTACACTGTGGATTTACAATCTATGATTTGTAAATCATTATAGACAGGTAAAATATAAAATGAAGTAGAAGGTATTGAGAAACAATAGTTTTAAAGACTGATCCTATGATTTTGAACATATGACTTCACCCATATTCTTAACTTCATTGTCATTCTCTGAAGGTTTGTGCAGAAGTCCCATTACAGTTAAAAAGGCACTCTATTAAATGTTTATTTAGGGTTAAAGTGATCTTCAGGGAGTTACTCTATAATTTACACGTAGATAACAAATATAAGTTGAAGAGCCCAATTGCTGAATGATATCTGTGAGTGTCTTGCATTTAAGTCCTCAGGCAAGGTAACTTCTGTAAAAGTGAAAGGCTGTTATATAAATTCAAGGTTTTGTGAGTTAGACAGTTTACTCACTGACAGAACAACAATTGGTTAGTAAATGAGACTATAACTGTGTTGACAAGATGAAACTGTCCACAGGCCATAATCTTGTAAGGAGTCCCATAGTGCTACTATATTGTTGCTGCTGTGTACCTTCGAGTAATTTCTGACGTCTGTCAGCCCTATAATGAACCTGTTATGGGTTACTTGGAAGAATGTGTTCAGAGGAAGTTTTCCCATGCCAGTATCCTTGTCCAACACATTACTGACTCTCTATTACTATATGCCAATTCTGTATCAGTGTTAGGTGCAAGTGTTTTATATTTTGTGGTTTTATCTATGTAATTTATTGTATATATTTTATGATCATATGTTTCTGAATTTGTTGTACCCTGCCTCAAGCCATCAGGAGAGGCAGATAATAAATAATGTCTTCTTTAGGAATTTTCTAGGTCATCCAAAGACACTCTGTGGTATCTTGAGCCAGAAGTTCTTTATTTCAACAGGGTTCACTATTATCTGCAGTTGTGCATATGCATGCAAAGTCTGTGAATGTATTCTGTGCAAGTGCAAGGATTGCACAGTATTATAGAATTGTTATATTGTTTCTGTAGCAAGTATAGACATAGAAATGTTTTCTGCAAATTGTTTTCATAGAATTATTTGCTTTCATAGGTTCGGTTTTGCCAGATCATTTGGAGAGGTGTGGTGGGGGGCTCAGCCACCACAGGTTATACTTTGAAAAAATTATCCCCACAATTCCAGGGTCCATAAGCATAGGATTTCTCTCACTTCCTGTTGTTTCACCTCCATTCTTAACTATGAGTTGCTTGTGGGTCAGAGGCTTGTAACTCGGTCTGTAACTCAGGAACTGCTTGTACTGGCTGGAATTACCTCTGAGTAACTAATACTTAATCCAGCACCTGAACAAAGATTATTTTTCAGGCTATTATGCCCAGAAATCTCCCAACCTCCACCATCTCTTTTTGAAAATTTATTCATCTTTACATGGGGGCAGGTATACAGTAATAATATCTATGCTATATAGCTAGTGTGGGTGGCTGAAAATGCTGTATAACTTATTTCTTCATAAATTGGTCAAAAGTAATAACAATAGCAAAAGCACCTGAGAGAAAGTGAACTTGACAGACTTGCCTATCTTTAGCTTTAAGGTCTAACCCTTAAAAGCAGCTTGCAATTCATTGTCTCTCCTGAATCAGTTGCCCATCAAAGACATTAGATGACCCATATTTTTTCCACAAATGATGACAAAAGACTTCTTTTTGTCCAGTTCTTCACAACATGTGTTTTTGTTTGTCTCCGTGCCCTGTTATTCTTAAGAAACAAACCCTTAACTTGCTTTCATGTCAAACATGTTTAAATGAGCAATGGTAAATTGAGTTTCAAAGGAATAAAATATCAGGAAAAGTGACCATTTAAGAATTGATAGCCTGGCACTTGGCAATGATTGCGTTTTAAAATTACTTTTAAAAACAAATAGAGGATTGATCTAAAAGCTGTGGTGGGCAATTTTCAGAGGTAATATACCTTTGAATTGCAAATGTTGGAAACAACGATTTGTTGTCTTCATGAGCTCTTTTCCAAAGGCATACACTGGCTACATTTACAAACAGAATAGGATATCAGCTAGATGTTTGATCTCATTTAGCTGGTCTCTTCATCTGTTCAGAAGTGCTCCTGGGAACATAGAATTTAACATAGTCTAGTTCAGGTCAAGATAAATGTTAATATAAATAGTGCCATCAGCCTAATGTAAGATAAGGAGTAAATAACAGAGCCAGTATGGTAAAACAATTAGAGTGTGAACTGGGACACTTGCAAAGTTTGAGTCCCCATTTGCAGAGTTTGAGTCCCCACTTTGCTATGGGAATCTACTGGATGACCTTGGGCAATAACACTCAGCTCAGAAGAAGGCAAAGGGAAACCCTTTCTAAACAAATTCTGACCAGAAACCCTTTGTGGGATCATCTCAAAAACAAATGTGTATCACAACTACCACCACAGCAAAGCAACAACCACAGAAAATGAGTAATTCATATCAAATGTTGTCTGTATCCAATCATTAAAGAAGAACAACACTATTTAAAGCACCTTAAACACTAACACATTTATTAATGGTAAGAGCTTTTTTTGGTCTAGAGTTCATCTGATGCATTAAATGGACTCAGTTCCATGAAAACGCATTTTCCACTACATTAATTAGAGCTTAGGCCTGTGTTTGGGAATGGGATCTGGACTATGATTGCCTTTTATTCAGCTTGCAGTATTGATGTGTTACGGTGGCTCTATCCTTTCCCTTCCAGTATCATTCTATGATGTCTGTATTTCCACTAAAACCATTCTGTGTCTAATATCTATAATGAGAAAGCCATAGTACAGTACATTCTGGAAAGGAGTCCACATTTTGATCTGTGTTCAAGCTAGGATAGACTAACTCTGAACAAACTAATTTCCTACGTTTTCCCAAATCTTCAAGATCACTAGTAAGATTTTGAATATCTTCTATGTCAGTCCTTCTGCTTATTCATACAGTGTGGTTTCAGAGCTCTATCTAATGGTACTCTGGGGACATATTGTTCCAATCCAGCCACCTATTTCTGGGACCTACAGTCCTTTGTCTTCTTTTAGCAATTAGTCTGAAAGTACAAAGCTATACTGGGGACTACAAATTGTTCTTCTTCCTTGGTTCCTTGAATTATGATAAAAATTCCCTAGCTTTCTCCTCCCTCTCCACCAAGTGAAATGGTTATGGTGTAATTCCCTATGGTATTCTAAGTATCATTGAACTGAATTGGGCTGACTTGCTGCTATGAGGATATAAGTCTGCAGCAGAATTCATACTCCCTTGTCTGCATTCCATATTTAAAGGGGGGAAAAAAATCTGTTAATCATTACAGGTTGAGTATTTTTGAAGAAAAGGTGACACTAGCTCAGCCTCCTGAAGGAACAATTTTGGATTTTACAGTATTTTGGATTTAGTAATTCCAGATAAGGGATACCCAAACTGTATATAAAAATCTAGAAAGTTCTCTCAGGGCCATTACAGACAGGCCTAAAATGCGGGACTTGTCTCGTGTTTACCTGAGGTGTCCAAATGATGCCTTAGGTAAACCCGAATTAATCCAGAGTAAACTGGGATTTCCCAGTTGAATCTGGATTAATTAAACAGATGGAAAGATCAGGACCTTACTGTAAAGTCTGGATTTTTCCAGGTGTGAGCTCTGTGAGGGTTGATTCCTGGGACAATTTATGCAATCCTAGGGGTCAATCCCCACTCTAATCCTGGTTCTTCAGGCTCCAAGAGCCTGAAGGAGCAGAGTGGTACCCCTCCCCTCCCAATCCCCCATTTGTCCACAACACCTACCTGAAGGACCTGGCTGCATACTCAGGCCCCTTCAGCAAAAGCTTCTGGTGCATCAAAATTATGCATCTGGAAGTTGGGAGGAGGGAAATCCCTCCCGCCCCCGGCCCCAACCTCCCAAAATATCATTTTGAAGCACCAGGAACCTTTGCTGGAGAGACCTGAACATGTAGCCAGGCTCCTAAGGTAAGTTTTGGGGGTGAATGGGGGACTGGGGGCTGGCTCCGTATCCTCCCAGGTCAACCTCTGGTTGACCCGGGAAGGCATGCTGCCACCTTCCTAGGAAAGCCTGGGGTTTGGGGGAGGTGTGGAGTCTCAAACCCTGGAGGAACTGGGATATAATATCCCACTTCCTTCCAGGATCTGGAAGGGCAGTCAGACACTAAGTCGATAGAACAAGACATGACAATGTCTAGTGCTGCAATTCAAATTCCTCAGTCTTTATTAGGATTACCATGTTGAATATGTATTGAGGATCCTGTAATGTTAATCTTTAGGAGATGGTGAATCAGGATGAGATGCTCAATCTATATTCCAACAGATTTAAACTATAAGAGCAATTTTATAACTCATCAGTTAGAAAATCTAGTTAGTGAACAGGCTAAGGAGGGTGCTATATATTACTGTATTTACTCAATTGTAATGTGAATCTTTTTTGGCTTAATTGCTCAGCCAAAATGGAGGTGTGCATTACTTTCGATGGCACATTACAATCATGCCCCAAAAGGTGCCTGTAGCTCTCATCAGGCTTAGACTAGGGAGCTCACCAGCCTCAGCCTAATGGTGGAGCAGTGGCTTCTCTTCTCAAGCCATTTCTCTGTCTCTTAACTGAGTCCCTGCTCCTTCGTCTCGGGAATGAAATGGAAAGGGGTGCTTTTTCCCTCCCCAAATCACCTTTCCTTAGTCTCTGAGACAAAGGAAAAAGAATGTCCTTTCCTTCCCATGTCCCTACACCTTTGTCTCAGAAACGAAGGAAAAAGGGGCACCCTTTCCCTCCCAAACTCCATTTTCTAAGAAGGAAGGAAAAGTGGCATTATCTTCCAACAAGCTGAGGCTGGCAAACTCACCAGCTTCTGACTGGTGGAAGGGCTCTGCTTCTCCTTCCTTCTTTAGAAAATCCTTTTTTTTTTTTTTTGGTAATGCACACCTCAAAATAGAGATGCTCATTACATTTGATGTCGCACTAGGCTTGAATAAATATGGAGGTATATTTATTGTGATGTGGGGCATCTTGGTTTTCTTCTTGCCTTAAACTGTCATTACTGGGATGTTGACTATGATTACCCCCCAAGGAACTCTGTGATGGTATTTCTTGAGGCTGTCTTTCATTGGTAATGAAATAATAAAAATCAGAATACAAATTATTAAAGAAATTTGGGCAAATTCAATATGTCATCACATGTTGACATGTTCTGTTTTTCTATTTTTTTCAAAGAATTAACTAACTTCTTTTTAGAAGAATTAACTATAAATATGATTTTAATAGAAGGGCTGTATTTATTGTTTGCATTTTGCCATCAAAAACAGCACAGAACATCCCAGTAGACATTACTCTCTGAACAAGGATTTTACATTCAAAGTTATCTTTTAAAAGAGTAACAGTTTAGAGTCTTCAGTCTCTAGAAGTAAAGCCATATAGCAAGCACCTGAAATGAAAATGCACGTAAATGTATTTTTACAGACTTACTGATAGTTCTCTCCGTCATAAAGCATTTTTGTGGTGATTTGAAATCATATAAATTATATGGCACTTGGTCTTGTAATGGTTCCTCCAGATATGCATATCATTGGTAGATACTGTAATTGACTTTGCCATGTTTCAGTTATAGTTGTTGCCAGACCATTCTTCTTCTTCTCGTGTGTCAGCTTTGCACCTGAAGGCCAAATCACATCTTCTGACAAAGTCTCCCAAAGCCTATCTTTTGATACCTGTGTAGCGTCCCGAGTATATATACTTAAAGTCTGGTAGAGAGTAGGGTCCACAATGGCTCTACTTTCAGGAGATGTGGATTGCCATGACAGCTATCTTTCACTGGGCCCCTTTGCTGACATCTACATGACTGGAGAGAAGGAGCAGGAGACCATGGATTGGGACTTCTTCTTCATTCACACAGTTGTTTCTGACTCTTCGTGACGTCATGGACCAATTCACACCAGAGCTTTTTGTTGTCCGTCGCCGCCCCCAGCTCCTTCAAGGTCGAGCCAGTCACTTCAAGGATACCATCCATCCATCTCGCCCTTGGTCAGCCTCTCTTCCTTTTTCCTTCCATTTTCCCCAGCATCATGACCTTTTCCAAGCTTTCCTATCTGGCCAAAATACTTCAACTTTTTGCCTCTAATATCCTTCCCTCCAGTGAGCAGCCGGGCATTATTTCCTGGAGGATGGACTGGTTGGATCTTCTCGCAGTCCAAGGCACTCTCAGTAGTTTCCTCCAGCACCAAAGTTTACCATTCAAGATTTATTTGTCTCAAGTTGGTAATTGAGCTGCAACACCCAGCAAATTCTTGAGCACTAGCTATGCTGTCTAGGGCTGCTGTAGTTGAACAATGTCTGGTGGGCAATTCCTACATATTGGATTGGGATGGATAGAATGGAATACAATCAAGGTAGTGGATTCCACTCAAATGTAGCAAATACATTTAAAGATCTATGAATTTTTATAACTAGGAAAAGTTTATAGCATTTCACAAACTGAACACGGAATCCAACTATTTTTAAGACCAAAAGGTAGTCATTGAAATGTGGTATTTTGTACATGAAAGTCATGTTCTAATAAGCAAATTCTTACTAAGATCCGTCTTCTGAAATTAGAAACTAGGTTAATAATCAGTGAATGTAATAACAACAAAATTCAATACTTTCCTAAAAGTTTATAAACCATGGAAATTTTATTTGGATGTCAAGCTAAAGTAGTAACAGCTGCAGTAACACTTCCTTCTCTGTGGTTGGCTTTGCAAACTGTTGCATCCCTTAAATGAGCATGAGTGTAATTATGGAATAATTGAACTGACTTATTTAGATTTATAAAACAGAAAAGTACATCCTGACTATGTTCCAGGGATCTTCAATTAATTGGAAATGGCACGTTATCAAATGCAAATGAGCACTGAATGTTGAAACAAGAAATACCTCTGAAATCCTACACCATCTGTTACTGTATCACCATGCTGTTTAAAAGAAGTCAACATATTCATCAAGCACAAAAGATGAACATTCCTTTGGCCTCATGGCAACTAGTGGCATCCATGTTAATGAGAAGTGAACCTATAATATCTATAATACTTCCAAAAACAGGCTCAGCCTCTTGGATGCCTCATTTGAAGCTCAGACTAAAACCCATTTGAAGCTCAAACTAAATTATAGACTCATAATTTCATACAATAGGTTGTTTTTACAATCTCCCCTGCTTCTGGTAGTCATGGCTTTGGGCAGGTTGACCCCTAAATTAGCTGATTCGTCCTGCCTTATGTAAGCTTTTTGGAGTCTTTTGTAATGGCAGCTAGCTGCTGGTGTTACATGTTGAGGCAGCCATGTGAGAAAACAAAATACTGGTATTTTAGGTAATGCTCTAGGCCAGAGTTTCTCCAATTGTGCTCCTCCAGATATTTTGGACTTCAGCTCCCACAATTCCAGGTAAACTGGCTGGGATTTCTGGAAGCTAAAGTCCGAAACACCTGTAGGAGCAGAATTTGAGAAACACTGCTTTAGGCAATGCATCAATGAACATTGGGTTCATCCTGTAATACTGGCATTCACATTTACCAATTACCAATTGTGTTCCAGTGTGCAGTGCATTGATGGAGACTGCAAGACTGGTATGACTGCTCAGAATAATCACAAACCTTCCTGGGCCAAGTTCTTTGTCTAGGCCCACTGCTCAACCTGCTAATCCAGTGCTGAAGCTGCCGTTTTATCTGGTGGCAATTTTAGCCTTTGGGAAACATCATTTTCAGGTACCCCAGAATGCCTAATATAACACTGCTTAGGGGAACTGTGGGAAAATTGGAGCAGTAGAAAGCTTCCCAGACTCAGTTGCTTCTGCCAGATATGAAGGATGAGCAAATAGAAAACTAAGGGAGTAGGTTGGTGAGCAAGGGACAGACACAGATGAGAAAAATATTGAATATTTAATCCAACTATTATAAGGACTTTAACACACAAGGTAGACAAACCAGTATTACAGTAACATAACATTATTCACATCCTGCTATCACATGAAACCTAGTGTATCCCACTACCAGCTTGGATTCCAATTTCATTGCACCATCCTTAGCTATTACTGGGTAAAAAGCTATCAATAGTTCCCAATCTCACCACATTCCAATTCCAATGATCTAATTTCTAAAATTGCACAATTGTTTGAAATTTTTAAAAAGGAATCACAGCAGTGCAGGAAGGCGGGGATATGAGGGCATGTGGAAATATTAACATGGAACCACATAATGGCAAATTGGCAAAACTGTGCTTTTGAAGAAAAGTGTGATATCGTAGGTGCCCAATAAGGTATGTATCTACTATCTATGGCAGTGGTGCCAAATCTATGGCATGTGTGCCAAAAGGGGCACGCAGCGTCCTCTCTCCTGGCACATGTGCCATTGCCTCCCCCTCCCCGCTTGCCCTGCTAGCTTATTCTCTTGCCTGTTTGCCTGCTCGCTTGCTTGCTTGCTCGCTGCCTGCCTGCCCTCCGCTCACCTGCCCCCTGCTTGCTTGCTTGCTCTCCCCCACTTCTGCTCACTTTCCTGGGTGCCCAACCCCTCCTTTCATTTTGGACACTCTGTCTCTAAAAGGTTTGCCATCACTGATCTATGGTAACATGATGATAGTGGAATAACCAGTTGATGTGATAAAATTCTAAATCAAGTTAATTGGTTTTGAAAATGTAATAGCACTCCAAATATAACTGAGTTATTTTTAATTTCTCCAACCCACTCTTAAAAGATTTCCAACTCTGCTTTTATATGGCTTGCGAAGCAGACAATGTGGAATCAAATTGTCAGTTCGGTCTCTGAAAATCAACAGCACAGTCACTTCATAGCAATTGTTTAAATAAAGTTTATTATCATAATCTGGTTAGAATAAAAATGAGTTACCATGGTAAGCTGCATCAGAGAACATGGAACAGTAGACTATTGGCACAGGGATCTTTTGGATGGGAGGAAACACACCTAACTAGATTTGCGGTCTTATATAATCTTCTCTCTCAGAACAATGACGCCTTAGTTTATTAAAGAATTCAGGTTAATGACTGGTTATGCCCTCAGACCTGCATTTGTTCCAGGCTAGAAAATAATATTTGTCCACTCTCTTGGGCGTGTACTGCAGACATGTCTTCTTTCTTCCAGTGACCCCTGGATACTTCCCATTTCCACATTAAAAGATCACATAAGCTTGCTTTATTTAAGAACTTAACCTCAGAAACAATACATTTCTTTTAAAATTCCAGTTTCTTAATGAGGCACCCTCCCCTAATTTCTAGGCTTAGAGATGCAAATACTTTTTTTTCTGAGAGTTTAGGTTCATACATATGCATTTACATATTTAACACCTCTCAACCTCTCTTTTTAAATGGGGCAATTTATTACTTATAGCAACTATCTTCTTCCACTGTGGTCAAGGTTAGCTTCTATAACTCACACACTTGTTTTAAATAGATAGATAGATTTGATTAGTCATCTGACCATATCAACAGTAAATGACAAAAGACAAATATTCGAAGAAACAAAAAGTGAAGCGAAACAGGCAGCTATCATGTTGAGAGAAATACAAATCCACTTAAAGTGAGCACTATATGCCCAGGCAGTCCTCTTTCTTTTCTTGTTTTCTATTTAGCTGGACATTTTAGCAGTGTCAGCCTTGGGAAGATAGTGAAAGATGGCTTTAAAAAAGGCCTTTGTTGACATGTTGAAGAAACAGGCCTGCATTCAACAATGTAATAACACTTGAGCTCAGAAAGAATGAGAATTTACTTTAGCCAGCTCCACTGTGTCTCCTGAGTTCCTGGCCAAGCATGCGATAGCAGCAGAACAGGGAAAAGAAGGGAGAACAGCTCCCCTCCAGCATGTTTGAAAGCAAGGATCTGTAATTTGGTCACCAAACTGGGGGTCATAAGAAAAGTGAATGCTGATGAAAAAAAATTCATCCCTTGATGCATTTTAGAAGAAACTTTTGAAGGTTCAAATGTTTTTTGATCCTTCCACAAGGTTTATCTGATATGGTTGTTTTAGCAAAGTAACAGAGATATGGAGTCATACTGAATCAATGATGCCCTATTGGGTTATGGCAACACCTGCATTGGTCCTTTCGTAGCATTGTTCCATGAAACGTGTTTGACTATTATCAGACATCAAGGATAGAAAACAATGAAGTACTGAGGACTGCTGAGGTGCCTTCCTCCCTTCCCTCCTTCCCTGTCTCCTTCCCAGTAGAAGAGCTTTTAGCATTTGTAAAACAGAAAAGCCAAAACATTACACACGCCCAAATGATAATTCACATAGGAATTAGATGAAGATGGAAAACATCAGTGAGATTCACTAGAAGAGTGCATGCCTTGAAAACCAAAGGGCTCAGGTTTAATCTTTGGCAAGTCTGGTTTAATGATCTCAGATTGTCCTTTTCTGCGTGTGTTTTACTACCTCACCAGATGGGGTGATTTTAGTGTCCGAGGATGCTTTCACCTCATTTGGGTCTGGAGACTGACGCCGGACATCACACGACGTTGTGTGACTTCCAGTGCAGGCCCTGCCCTCAACCAAGATGAAAGCATATATGGATGCTTCTGCCCCAACACGGGAGGCTTCCTGCAAGGGCAACATGTGATGGGGAAAGCATCATGAAGAGAGAGCTGCACGCAAGGTGACAGATTTGCCCTGCTGTTCCCGCTTTCCTCTCAAAAGCCCAGTGAAGCAGAACGCTTCACCTGGGCTTTCTGAAGAGGTCCATAGAACCAGTGATGGGAAAAGTAGTTTGTATGGGTGTGAAGTGTATCAGTTTGCAGAAGTTTACATCATCATATGTATTTTTTACCAAGAGTGCAAAAGAAAGAGAGAAGACGAATTCAAAAGTTGTATGGGTGAGCCTACAAGGGAAGACTACTTTTTAAAATTACACTTCTGTAGACTCCTGTCAACACCTGTTCCTGCATTCCTGTTCCACAATTATGTTATTCCATTTTCACCTGCCTTTATCTGTTTCCTTTCCTTTTCTTTCTTTCTGAAAAGTGCAGGAAATTGTTCTGTTTGTGCAATGCATCTTCTAAGGCCAGATCTATCCTGTCCTATATCCCAGACACCTAGCCCATATTATCTGCTTTGAACTTGAATATATGAGTCTACACTGCCAGATAACCTGGGATAAGCAGATAACCTGAGATCAGATCCTGGGCTATAGGGCAGTGTAGATCCAGTCTTAGGGTGCTTCCAGACAATGTCATAATCCAGGACAAATAAATGGGGCAAAAAATCATGGTACCTGACAGCAGGTCCAAACATGGAACTGTGAGTCCCAGTAAATGCTCCTCTGCTATCTTGACACATTTGTAGCGGGTTATAAAAATCCGCAAGATGGACAAGGGACATCTGTTGTAGCCCAGCCGCGTATTTGATCCTTCTTTTTACCCAAATATCACACAGATGAACAAGACTAGTAAGTTTATTAAGAAATGAGTATCTAATATAAAACTGTTTCAAAATACATCCATGAACTAGATTAACAAAAAGCAATGATCAACTTGGGATAGAAATTCCAAAAATCACTTAAGGCAAAAAAAAAAGAAAAGAAAAGAAAAGAAAAGAAAAGAAAAAAGAAAGAAAGAAAGAAAGAAAGAAAGAAAGAAAGAAAGAAAGAAAAAGAAACTGTAATTCAAGGGTTGTTGCACTTACACTAGAATTATACACAAAAGCTTGAAAGCATGAACATGACCATAATCCAAGGGCTTGAAACTTGAAACAAGAGTTGTAATTCAAACAGGAAGCATGGAACTTAAACAGGAGAACAAGATACAGTCCCAAGAACAGAACTCCTAACTCAGAACTCCCAAGATAGACAAAGAAATTCTGGAAGGAAATACATGATAGAATACAAAAAGTATTACATATAAAGATAAAAATGGAACCAAAGTACTTCCGTTTGGGAATGCTAGATATAGAAAAAGGAAAAAATAAAGAGATACTATTTAACTATTTGGTAACAGCGGTAAGAATAGTTTATGCCAAAAACTGGAGAACCAAAGAAATACCTACGATTGACCAATGGACATTGAAAATAATGGAAGTTATGAACATGGATAGGCTGACATATTTGATGACAACAAAACAAGGAAAAGAATAAAAATCAAACAGACTGGCAACTGATCAAAGGCTATTTAAACAATAAAAAGATGAGAATAATAACTCGAACAAGAAAGAAGACATAAGAAATATAGTTGTTCTTTACATATAAAAAGTAGAGAAAGGGGAGGTAGGAAGACCTTGTTGAATTTATAAGAACTATGAAAGTTTTATACAACACCGCAAAGTAGATGGAAGTCACCTTCTTTTTCTTTCTTTCTTCTTTCTTCTTCTTCTTCCTTTTATTCTCTCCCTTTCCTTATAGTTTGTTTTATTTGATCGTAAAAACTCTCTCAATAAAACAGTTGTATTGTAGTATACGTTTTTGTGGTTTTATTAGTCTGTTAAGATGCCAGAAAACGTTTTATCTTGATAATTAACACGATTTTATATTTGAATCTGAGTTCACTAGATCTATAGTCTGTAAGTGGAATTTGACTTATCATTTTTTTCTTGAAAATACCTATTCATTTCACCTGAATTCTATAAAGGCTTAATCTTATAAAGCTATCAGATATTACTCAGCTCAAATTAAAGAAGTCTAAAAACTCCTGAATCTATAATTTCCCTCTTGAAACAAATCTGAATTTAAAAGAGTTTATATTAGTTGAACCAAGCCTTTATAGTTTTCCATTTAAAGCTCTACATCACAGATCGTTAATCTTTCTCATGCTCTATTGCCTTGGAAGCAGAAGTGGAGGCAGGAAGATTGGGGGAATGGGGAATACAATACTGCAGACATTTCTCAGCTTCATTCAACTAGACATTGTAGTTCGCTGAGCAGAACATAAGTCCAATAATTCTCCAGTGCATTGTGTGGGTATTATCTGACTTTTTAGCAAATAGAGAATTCCTAAACCAAGGGAACCTTGATCTTTTTTCTATGACAAGAATAATGTTACTGGGATATATATTTTTTGGTAGCATCTTGTTTTAAGGGTTTTTTCAAAGTCAGTCTTTTCCAGGATTCATAAACTTCATGTTTTAAAGGAAAGCTGAGATGATGAAAATGCAAGCATTGGAGAAACTGCCATATTCCCCCATTCAGAAGAGTTTGAATCATTAGCTCTTAAAATCCCTCTTTGAATTCCTGTGTAGAGATAACTAGTGATAAATGTAATTTCTAGTTGGTTGGAAAGTTAATCTTAAAAATAGGACTAATACTATACCCCATACTATACCATACCATAACCTTTGTATTGACTTAATGCTGCTCTGTTCAGTCACATAGTCATTTCCGACTCTTCGTGACCTCATGGACCAGTCCACGCCAGAGCTCTCTTCCTTTTTCCTTCAATTTTCTCCAGCATCGTGATCTTTTCCAAGCTTTTCTGTCTTCTCATGATGTGGCCAAAATACTTCAACTTTGTCTCTAGTATCCTTCCCTCCAGTGAGCAGCTGGGCATTATTTCCTGGATGATGGACTGGTTGTATCTTCTTGCGGTCCAAGGCACTCCAGGATTTTCCTCCAGCACCAAAGTTCAAAAGCGTCTATCTTCCTTCGCTCAGCCTTCCTTATGGTCCAGCTCTCACAACCATAAGTTACAATGGGGAATACCATTGCTTGGACTATGCGGACCTTTGTTGCCAGTGTGATGTCTCTGCTCTTCACTATTTTATCGAGGTTGGCCATTGCTCTCCTCCCAAGAAGTAAACGTCTTCTGATTTCCTGGCTGCAGTCTGCATCTGCAGTGACATTCGCGCCTAGAAATATAAAGTCTGTCACTACCTCCACATTTTCTCCCTCTATTTGCCAGTTATCAATAGGCGTAGTTGCCATGATCTTGGTTTTCTTGATGTTTAACTGCAGCCCAGCATTTGCACTTTCTTCTTTCACCTTGGTGATAAGGCTCCTCGGCTCTTCCTCACTTTTGGCCATCAGAGTCATCTGCATATCTAAGGCTGTTAATGTTTCTTTCAGCAATTTTAACTCCGGCCTTGGAATCGTCAAGTCCTGCACGTCACATGATGTGTTCTGCGTACAAGTTGAATAGGTAGGGCGATAGTATACAGCCCTGCCATACTCCTTTCCCAATCTTGAACCAGTCTGTTGTTCTGTGATCTGTTCTTACTGTGGCTGCTTGGTCTTTATACAGATTTCTCAGGAGACAGACAAGGTGACTTGGTATCCCCATACCACCAAGGACATGCCATAGTTTAATATGATCCACACAGTCAAAGGCTTTAGAATAGTCAATAAAGCAGAAGTAGATGTTTTTCTGAAACTCCCTGGCTTCCTCCATTATCCAGTGGATATTGGAAATTTGGTCTCTCGTTCCTCTGCCTTTTCTGAACCCAGCTTGGAGATCTGGCAACTCTCGCTCCATGTATTGCTGGAGTCTGCCTTGCAGGATCTTGAGCATTATCTTACTGACATGGGAAATAAGTGCAACTGTACAGAAGTTTGAGCATTCTTTAGCATTTCCCTTTTTTGGTATGGGGATATACATTGATTTTTTCCCAATCTGATGGCCAATCTTGTGTTTTCCATATTTTCTGGCATATGACATGCATCACCTTGACAGCATCACCTTCCAAGATTTTAAACAACTCAGCTGGGATCCCATCGTCCCCTGCTGCCTTGTTATTAGCAATGCTTCTTAAGTCCCATTCAACCTCACTCCTCAGGATGTCTGGTTCTAATTCACTCACTTAATATTTGACTTAATATTAATATTGAAATACATTTATTGAAATATAAAGTTATTAAAAGCAAACTAAGACAAATAAAGACACACTTAAAGTAATACAGTCTTTCTATATTGTAAAAATAACTTTATGGATGGAATATTTCTTCATTTTTTTTACTGGTTGCTTGAGAGTTCCAGTTGAGTTTTGGTTTGAGAGTCTACTATAAATTTTTCTGTTTCAAAATGTTTGCTTGGGCATTATTTTCCTCCTAAAATTTGAAATGTCTCTCATAAAATTATTTAAATGTTTGTTGGATCTGTTCTAATGAAAACTAAATTCTGCCTATTGGTAACCTGTCGTTGAGAAGAGAAATATGTATTTGAGAGGAAGGGACAGATCAAACCATCTCTGAATATTCATTAGTGTTGTACTTTTGTATGGAATTGCTGTTCGTTTTATGTAATTTTATTCATTTTTTCTCATTTCCGTATTTGTTCCTCAATGGAATGCCATGGCAAAATTCTTCAACCAAATCTTCTCAAAGAAACCCTGTGATAGGTTCATTTTAAATTCACATTAAGTTGGAAATGTCTTGAAGCCACATGACTAACTAATGTTTACATGCGTCTCATGTGAACAAGAACTATGTCAGTTGGTTTAGATGTGCTGAAACGATAGTTTGAAATTTATTTGTCTGAACTGGAATGGAACCAAATGATTTAGTAATTTGGTTCCATGGTTTATACTCCCCAAAGATGGATAAAGAGAGCACTTCTTGGCACATTTAATTAGGAGCAAAACTAATTTACTGGGACTTACCTCAGAGCAAATTGTATAGCACATAGCTATATGAAACTCTTTTCAAAGAATGTCCACATTTGCTTTCCACTAGTTTATCAAAATTTTATTAAGAAGAGGAATAGAAAGGCAAAGGCAATGTTCACATTATAAAACATAGCAGCAGAAATGTAATATATTTCATTTCCTTAAACTGATAGTATCTGAATTCTGTTCTGATAGAAAACAGGAATATAAAGGAACAAACACTGCTGCTGAACTTGGCAGCATTTATAGCTCAAATATTTCAGCAGAGGGAAAGAAAACATCTTAGATTGACACATTATTCCAAAATCACGCCTTCCTATATGGCTGGCAGTGAAGATGTTCATTCAAGCAATATGTATTTTTGTCAGAGTTGTGGAGGATAAACACCATCAAGTTGTTATGTGATAAAAGGACCGTGAAGCTTGGATACAGCAATTAAAAGCATTACTGGAACAGAACTGCTTAACCTACATTTCAACAGAGGCAGAAGGTGTTGACGTAACACCATAAGGCACAGAGTTGCATCCCTAGGCCTTGGCAAATGCTTGCAGGATTTTATATCTGTCAAGACTAGTTTATGTTTAAGATTCTAGGTTAGCACTAATATATCAGGAAAGGAATATTTACAAGCTGAAAATTGGATATGGCCAGGAGGAAGCATTATTCTGGGTTCTCTCTGGTCCCAAGTATCCAAAGACTGAAAGCAAAAAAAATGAATGGGAATAATAATATATTGGGATATGTTAATCTCTTGTGCCTGATTTCATTGGTGTTTAGTTTTCTCTAGCATAAAGTATGTGTCAGCTTTGGTCCAAATTGAAAATGGTTTGTATGTTCTCTGTGCATATTTTTCAAAGTGCAATCATTCCTCTATTGGTTATCATGTGTTTTTGTGTGTTGTTTTTCAAGGAAACACATTTCCATGAGCATTTTTCAAATACATGCTTTATCTGTATGAATTGAGATGTAGGTCTTGGGGGCATGTAATATTTAAGTTTCACTGAAAATGTGGACAAAACAAATTTCTTATCCATCTTGAATATAGATTTATGGATAAATTTAAATATACCACTGATTTATTCTGAATCTGACCATTGATCCAACTAGCGCTTATAAACATGGCCATATTCTTAAAAGATTTGACAGGCTTATTTTGACTCTCAGACTATTCAGAGCATTATGTGCTGTTTGTGATCCTTTTGTTGCAGTCTATCTAGAGTCAAAATAAGCCTGTCAAATCTTTTAAGAATATGGCCATGTTTATAAGCGCTAGTTGGATCAATGGTTTTGTTGTTGTTATTCAGCTGGATGCATATTTTCCACTAAAGTTATTATTTGTATTGCAGATTCCATAGAAATGAAAAGGTGGGATATGGATGGTTTTAATTGATGCATGGATAATGAGATGTACCAAATTGGACTTGCAATGCTTGTACAATGTTATGCTATACTTTGGGATTATTATTTTCAGAAACAGCTAATGAGAACCAGCACAGAATGGCATGACAAGTTTTCTGCTGAAATTATGCATTGATGCACATGCAATTCTACTCCATTCATGAATTCTGCAGAGTCCCCCCCACTACTGTTCACTTAATAAGAATTTTTTTTTGGGCTGACATGGACCCCTTACATCTTTAATGAAACTGAAATGCCTTTCTTTTATTTAAAGTCTCCCTTGTGCATACTGAATATGTCTTCCTCCATCCATATTGTATCAGTAATCCAACATGAATTATTTATTAAATTTGGAAGACAGATGCTAATTACTTGCAATAATCTGACAATTGCATAAAATCCTATTGGAAGTAAGTTGGACAGAAATTGATTTCTTTGTAAGCAGGGACATGATGTCTCAGTATATATTTTTTGGTTCAATGAGATATCCTTTCATTCGTATTACTTGGAGAGCTTTATTAACAGTATGCATTAAATCCACATATGATCTACATGTCCTTGTCAATGAAATGTGAATAGGTGTTGTCATCAGTGCTTGTAATTTTCTATTCCTGGTATCTTAACTATGAGCAGTAAGTGTCCTGAACAGAAAGTAGATTTGAGACATTGGCTAATTTTCAACTGGATGTTTAGGGTGATGCACAGTGAAGCCTCATCTGGCACATGATAAGATTAATATCTTTGTGTAAGTACTTACTTACAATAATATGTATAGGTAAATCTTTGGATTTGGAGAAATAATATAATGCATATTTCCAACTAATAAAAAAGAGCATGTTCACCTAAACCAGGAGTCTGCAAACAAAGGTCCGTGGGCTGAATGTGGCCCACTAGGTCTTTCCCTCTCCCCCACCACTACTGCCATGTGCACATGCACACATTGTTGGTGCATATACACACAGTGCATGCATGCATGCAATGGCAGCAGCAAGTGCACATGTCTGACAGTGGTGGGCATGTGATGTCAGTGGTGGTGAGTGTATGTGTGCAACTGTGAGTGTGTGGCATAGCTGATATATGTTGCATGCGCACAGAGCTGACACATACACACACACTCAACATGCACCCGATGATGATGATGATGATGATTATTATTATTATGGTTATTATTATTTATTATATATATTTATATCCTGCAAAGGGGACTCAAAGCAGCTTAGCATAAAAGTATTAGCATAACCATTTAAAATATATAAATATATGAACATTAAAAGAGGATAAAATATAAATGGCATTTAAAAAATTTCCAGTTAAAAACTATTAAAACAAATTCAAAGTGGACTGTCCCTCCACTTAAAAAGTTTGGGGACCCCAATCTAAACAATCCAAAACAATAATTCAGACCTTCAGTATTAAAACTACAAAAACTCTTTTGTAGACAAATTTCCCAGATAGAATATAATGACAGAAATGTGGTAGAAATGTGAAATGGTAATTAGTGGTGACTGGAAATAATATATTATCTGCTCCAAATTTTGTCTCTATTTTGAGGAGCTCTCTGAGGTATTTGGGTAATAAATATCTCAATGTGTTCCTTTAAATTTTACATTAAAATCTGGAGTACATACAGCTTTCCCCTGACATGGAAATCAACCCCTGCCATAGAATCATAGAATCATAGAATAGTAGAGTTGGAAGAGATCTCATGGGCCATCCAGTCCAACCCCCTGCCAAGAAGCAGGAAATCGCATTCAAAGCACCCCTGACAGATGGCCATCCAGCCTCTGTTTAAAAGCTTCCAAAGAAGGAGCCTCCACCACAGTCTGGGGGAGAGAGTTCCACTGTCGAACAGCCCTCACTGTGAGGAAGTTCTTCCTGATGTTCAGGTGGAATCTTCTTTCCTGTAGTTTGAAGCTATTGTTCCATGTCCTAGTCTCCAGGGCAGCAGAAAACAAGCTTGCTCCCTCCTCCCTGTGACTTCCCTTCACGTATTTGTACATGGCTATCATGTCTCCTCTCAGCCTTCTCTTCTGCAGGCTAAACATTCCCAGTTCTTTAAACCTCTCCTCATAGGGCTTGTTCTCCAGACCTTTGATCATTTTAGTTGCCCTCCTCTGGACATATTCCAGCTTGTCAACATCTCCCTTCAACTGTGGTGCCCAGAATTGGACACAGTATTCCAGGTGTGGTCTGACCAAGGCAGAATAGAGGGGGAGCATGACTTCCCTGGATCTAGACGCTATTCCCCTATTGATGCAGGCCAGAATCCCATTGCCACCTGAGAACAAATTTTTCAGAAACCAAGTGATAGAACTTCTGAGTTAACACGGTGGGATAAATATTTGTGTTTAGATCTTCAGTAGGCTTAACACAGAATCTACTTTCTGTGAATGGACAGTTCAGCTTACAAAGTTCATTCTATTGGGAGGGGAAGGTTCCTTCTTCCAAGAGGCTATAGCAGGCCTTCTTAAACTTTTTCCACCTGTATCCCCTTTCCACTAGAAAAAAATGTATGCGTCCCCAGATATATATGTATATAGAGTAATGTTTGCAAGGCTTGCAAAACAGCCTCCTCTTCCTTTTTGTGGAGTACAGCTAAAGTAGAGTCCACTGTAAACACTACACATTGTTGCTAACAGATTTGCATAAACAGAAACCTTTTACTGTTGCCAATTTTTGGGCCCCAACATTGAATTAAGGGGACCCTATTTGGGATTGGGACCCATGGTTTAAGAAGCAGTGGGCTAGAAAAGTTGTGGAGCAGAAATGACGTTTTTAGAAAGAGAAAATCTTAGATTGGGCCAACCCTGCAATTAGGGCAAACAAGGCAATCCCTTCAGGTGGAAGATAGCAGCAGACTCATCTTCCCCCAGTTATAACTTTTTCAGGAGGATACTTGTCTGCCTTAAGGACAATCTGTCAAACGACCTGCTGTCCTGTAATTTGCCTGCTGCACTTATGTGGCCAGGAGGAACCTCTCTATCACCAATGGTAATGCCAAATTCATCTGTCATTCTGTATCCCTTCTATATAGATTACATTTCCCTTTTCCCCTGGTGATAAAATGTCTTGGAATAGCACTCCTATTTCCTTTGCCCGAAGGGGGCAAATGGTTTTCAAGAGGAAATCACAGGGCATTTGGGAGGATTAATCCAAATACAGCAGGAAGGACAGTCCTGTCTTCTTGTTATTGTATGTAGTTGTTGCTGCTGCTGTTGTCATTGCGTGCCCTCAAGTCACCTCTAACTTAAAGCAACTCTATCAGAGTATTACAGCAAGATTCCATGGATAAGAGAATGCAAGCTGCCCACGATTTCTCAGTAGGCTTCCACCACTGAGCAGAGACTTGAATCTTGGCCTCCTGGAATTTTATTCTAATACTCAAGACCATGCAGAGTTTCCTCTCCTTCTCTGAACAGACAGAGTCAGGATTTAATTTAGCTTTTAGTTTAAAATCCATATACCATAGGAAACAAAGATGAGCTTTTTCAAGAAGTATAGTTCAGCTGTTATTGGGGAGCACATTTTGACATTATAGCTCTGTGTAAATTTAGGCTAAAGCTTAGGCTAAGAGGAGGAGGATCATGATGATGATTTGTATTTTTAAGGGTGCTTATGATATCATTTTAATAAGCACAACTGGATTAGAAAAACAAGAATTGTTTGGCTGCATTTTTCTTGGATTCATCATGCTGGGTTCCTTCTCCATTTTCACCCTTATGTTATTGTGAATAATATGCAAGGAATACATGGATACTGATAAACAAAGTGTTACATTCATTGCAGCATTAGATACTTTTGTTTATCCATTCCTTCTTCTGTTGTTTTTATCTTGTCCTCATAAATGTTTAAGAGGGTAAAATAAATCATTCCCATCAGGACTGATGAGTCCTGAATACCAAAAAATATTTTGTGTTTTAACATTTGATGCTATCAAGTTCCTGAGCTTTAAATTGCATCATATATTCTTTACTTGACACAACAGCTGGCACTGGGAAAAAGTTCTGCTAACCAGAAGTGTTATTGTGTTTTTGGCCTCCTTGACCAGGGCCTACCAAGATAGGCAAAAGGATGATTTAGAAGGAACCCAGGATAAATGTTTCTTAGCACAAAGATTTGTAAAATAAACATTTCATATCAATACAGAGGTGTTAATCAGAGGATCAGATCCGAACTTCTCAACTCTCTCTGAATTAGGAGTGGAAAAATATTTATCCCAAATTCACATAGATACACTATTTTTCACAGACATTCACCTTCTTTCTGTCTGAGATATGGAGGAGTTTGCTTAATAGTATTTATAATTTTACCTAGCAACCAGATTAAGAATGCTTATCTACATTCTTTTTTCAGAGTTTAATCATTCCCTCTGCCAAATGAAATATCAGGGAGAAGATTTTTGTGTAGTTTGTTATTTGTGCTTTGGGAAGCATTTATCTGTGGAAAAAAATCAGCATTGAAATACATTTTCTTTGCAGAAAGCAAAGTATGCTTTTTTGCAGACATACATATGATTTTTTAAAATCCAGAAATACACTTTATTTGCAGAAATATATGAGGCCTCTTAATGCAGAAAGCATGTTCTTTGTGCAGAAATACACTTTCTATAGAGAAATATATGAAGGCTTTTTGCGCAGAAAAATGTTGTTTCTCTGCTGGAAACATGTTTTGTGCAGAAATTCTTTTTACCTATGCATACATGGCCTTTTAAAACATATTTCCACACAGATAAGTCATGTATATTTATGTGCAGATGAATATTTCCCAAAAGACTAAGAGTTTTCTAAAGGCCATGCAACTGCCTGTATTTTTCCTGTTGGGATTTCCTGGGTGTCAAACAGCTGCTGCAATAAATCACTCTGATCATGAGGTCATGAGTTCGAGGCCAGCCCGTGGCAGGATGAGCACCCGTCAATTAAAAATAAAATATAGCCCCTGCTCGTTGCTGACCTAGCAACCCGAAAGATAGTTGCATCTATCAAATAGGAAATAAGGTACCACTTATAAAAAAAAGTGGGAAGGCAAGTTTAACTAATTTATAACATTGGAATAAGGAAGTGAGGAAGTGCCATCAGAGTGGATGAAGAAGCAGCTGCTCCCCCTTGTGGCCAGAATCGAACATCCCCTCAGGAGAAGGTTAAATTGCCTCTGTGTCTGTCTGTCTGTCTCTGTCTCAGTTCGATGTGTTTATGGGCATTGAATGTTTGCCCTATATGTACATAATGTGATCCACCCTGAGTCCCCTTCGGGGTGAGAAGGGCGGAATATAAATACTGTAAATAAATAAATAAATACCTCCCAATTTTAATTTTTTTAGCACAGAAATATTTTTGACTATATTTTTATTAGGCAATTATGAATGTGTAACTTACCATAGTTAGAGATCGGTACAGTGAATTCCAGCCCAACTCCATACACGCACTAACTAGGAAACAGCTCTTTTGATAGATGGCAGCTCGTTCCCTTTCTTTTTCAGAAAGCAGATGACTAATGTTCCCACATCCTCCCATGAGGACTACAATAGGAAAAAGTGGGATCCCTCTCACAGTTCTCCTTGCAATAGAGATCACTCGTTTTGTGTGAGGGGTGGGGTAGGTACATACATTAGCCAGATGTTGCTCCAGCAACTGGGGAATGGACAAGTTGATTCCTGGTAAGTGGAGATTGGGGATGTTCATGGTCTCTATGTGTTCTCTAAACTAAGAGCTACGTAGAGATCATGAATAGCACACAGTTATGAACTCTCTAACATGTTCTGGCCACTGTTTCTGGGAAGTGATTTTTCCAATAAATCACTTTTGTTTTGTAAAAAACTTCTCCCAAGCCTAAAACAGTATATTTTGAAACTGTAAAAATTGCATACATAAGTTTTATTCTCCTAATATCAGGTTAAACTTGATTTACTCCACTTTTGGTAAAATCAGAGGGTGCTCTGGTGTTTGCTTGAAACTTAAGAGTATACTGTGGGGCAGTGAGGGTTGTTTACTGAACCATTGTCTCCACCATCCATTCGTCAAGACAGGAAAAAGAGACAGATCATACCTGTCTTGCCAATTTCTTTGTGATTATAAAGATTTTTCTGCTGATGTCAGCATCAGTGACCTGCAGTGACCAGGAGTCCACATGGAGCTTTGTGATCAGCTGAGAACAGTGATGTAGACTTGGAAGATGAAATGATGGGTTATCGGCTGATGTGGTGTTGACCTGGCTGGACTATGTGGACTCCAACCAACCACAGTAATGAATTTGGAAGCGTGCCTGTGGCTGAAGCATTTCTGTTTCAGATTGGCCCCAGATTTACCAACCAGTAGAGACATGGCCTCAGTCATACACATTTCTCACACATATAGATGATTTGCTATCTATTTATTCATTAAACTTCACAACAAGCTTGAAATGAAGAAATGGCTATCAAAAGTACACATTTCTGAGACAAGATAGAATTCAATCCATTGCCAATATTGGTAATCATGAAACCAATGTTTTTATGAAGACATATATACCTAAGAAATCTATTTTCCATTCCTACGCTTCACCCAACTTGAACTCTATCGATTTCCGAACTATAATAGAAATAGAGATATGCCTTTTATCCCTTGGTTTTTTCCTAATTGGTGTTCACACTCAGACACATATGTATTCTGACATATCTGACAGATAGTGAATTAATGTACATTAATGCAATGTAAGTAATTGCTGACAAGCCAAGTCTCCAGTGGTGAAGAATTGGTTTGATTAATATACGTGTGGCAAAACCAATCCATTATGAACAGTTTTCAAAGAAATAGCTATGATAGTCTGCCACAGCATAAAAAGGGAGAAAGGGATATGTGCGACAAAAGAAACATGTTTAATGGTAACCAATCCATTTAACACAGGCTTTTGTGGATATCTATTAACTTTTTCAGAAGCACTGAACACTGATATACCAATGGAAGAAAGAAGATACAATTTGAATACTTTGGCAAACTAAGAAACAAACAACCTCATTATACTGTGAAACATTGTTTTAACATTTCTTAATGTGACAATAATGAATAGGGCTGTGTGATCGATGAAAAAAATGTTTCAAAACCCATTACAAAATTAGAGAGCACTGGCATTTCATTTCTAAAGTGTCTCTAAAGTATCGTTAGTGAAAACTATAATGAGAGTAACAAAATGTTACTTTTTCGTTATAGTAATTGTGGAAGTGGAGAAACTTCAGGGGATCCTTTCTCCCTCATTTTTAGAGCTATTGGGGTGAAACTTGCTACAATGGTAAAACACATTTACCACTGTTAGCCCATCAGGCTTCAGAACCTTTCACGTATCCAAAGGACTTTTGGGGAATTTTCAAAGCTTTTATTAACAACATTTTTAAAAAAGAACGTACAAGAGCTATCCCCTTGAATTGTCTATACAATGATACAAGACAACAGGGAATCGTTCCCCCCCCCCCCCCCCCAACTTTCAGAAATATTCATATATCTACCAACTTTGGGGATTTTTTAAAAGTTCTGACAATTTTTTTTTAAAAGCCACAACAGCTATCTCACTGAACATCTCTCATATTAACCAATAGAATTTTTTCACAGTCTAGCCCACTGGAAGTATCAGTCAGTCCTTGCAGATTCAACAATTTATTGGAACTCTGGGTGGCTGCTGTTACAGAGGGACACATTTCTCTTCTATCCTGGTTGGGGCTTTCTGATGCTGAGCAGAATTCTGGGAAGTGTAATTTAGGGCAAGGCCTTTTGACTTCTCTGCCATAGGTTTCCTTGGCTTCCCAAACTACATTTCCCACAATTCTGTGCTTTCTCTGTCTCTTTCCCAGTAAACTGTATTTTCTCCCTGCTGCTTCCCTCTCCTAATGATGAGAGGCCATTAATTTAAAGAGGAATGGCAGCCTTTTTGGCTTTGCTTCCTTGCACTGAAAATGAAACTGAGTTTGGGAGGCTTCCGAGGTTTACAAAATTCAAACGAAAAAGTATTAGTACAGGCCACGCCCATGTGTCACATATTGCATTGTAAGTATGGATTTAACGAATTTGAACCGACTTACAAGGACTAACGATAATTTTGCACAGCCCTATTAATGAATATGAATAATGTGATATAGAATGTTACTTTTTGTTTTAGAAAGGGGGGAAGAGAAACAATCTTTGACTAGAGATCAGTTGCTCAACAATCCACATTCTAAAAAGGAAAAATGTACTTAAAATGATGTTGAAAAGAGCAATAAGTACAAACATTATAGACTGTATGTACTATTTATTAGGCTTGCTCAAATAATTCGTTTTCCCCGTTAACCGTTATTAATTCGTTATTTTCGTTTGTTTTGAAGCAATATACGGCATTGGTTGTCCACACGTCTGGATATCGCGGTTTCGAATCGCGAGAGGCCGTTTTTCGTTATGTCGTCGTTTTTTTCGTTAGGAAAAAAAAGCTTTTGCAAATCACCCAAACTCCCACCATTCAGGCCCTTTCCTTTTGCCCCTCAGCAAAAGGGGCGTCACAGGCTCAGCCAATGGGAGGGGGCGAGGGGGAAGGAGGCCGAGGAGGAGGAGGAAGACGGAGGGGGAAAATGGCCGCCGCCGCCTCGCCTCAGCTCAGGCCTGATACTCAGAGGTTTTGACGTCTGTGCGAAGCTAGGCAAGTGGGGTTTATATATCTGTGGAAGGTCCAGGGTGGGAGAAAGAACTCTTGTCTGTGGGAGGCAAGTGTGAATGTTGCAATTGGTCACCTTGATTAGCATTGAATAGCCTTGCAGCTTCAAAGCCTGGCTGCTTCCTACCTGGGGGAATCCTTTGTTGGGAGGTATTAGCTGGCCCTGATTGTTTCCTGTCTGGAATTCCCATTTTCTGGGTGTTGTTCTTTTACTGTCCTGATTTTAGCTTTTCTGTAGCTAAAAATGCATATAAAATTGATTCTATAGGGAGGATAAATGATTGGATTTCAACTCCTACAGCTTAGCTTTCTCTGCCAATAATGGTACCATATCAAACTAAACCTCCCAAGATTCTGTAGCAGTGAGCCATCTTGGATATTGTAAGGGATTTATTATTATTATTATTATTATTATTATTATTATTATTATTATTATTATTAGACCTTGCTCCCAGGAAGGTGCCTTCGCTGTGGCTCCCAACTTATCTATCTACCTTTCCACATATTCTCCACATTGTGTGTATGTGTATGTATATTATATATACATGAGCCCCGATGGCGAAGTGTGTTAAAGCACTGAGCTGCTGAACTTGCAGACCGAAAGGTCCCAGGTTCAAATCCCGGGAGCAGAGTGAGTGCCCGCTGTTAGCTCCAGCTTCTGCCAACCTAGCAGCTTGAAAACATGCCAATGTGAGTAGATCAATAGGTACCGCTGTGGCGGGAAGGTAATGGCACTCCATGTAGTCATGCCGGCCACATGACCTTGGAGGTGTCTATGGACAACACTGGCTCTTGGGCTTAGAAATGGAATGAGCACCAACCCCCAGAGTCAGACATGACTGAACTTAACGTCAAGGGATACCTTTACCTTTACCTATACACACACACACACACACACACACACACACACACATTATGCAGGGACTATATATATATTATATATACACAGTATATATCACATACACACCAATTTAACAAAGTTTCAGCCACAAAAACAAAGTTTCTGAAGTAGAACAATGACTTTCACAGTAAAGACAACCCAATTTAACAGGAAATAAGACTTTCAAACCAGGAACAGATTTCTGCAATTATTAAAAAATGGTTTATTATAAAAGCTATGAAAATTCGCCAAAAATCAGAGGATAAGGGAAACGTTCCAAATTTTGGTGAGCTATCAGTGTTAAATGTGTTCTACCACTGTACCAAGTTTGAAGAAGATCACTCAAAAAATGAGGGTGGGAGAGTCCTGTAAAGTCCTCTCCCTCTGTGCTGTTTTTGGGAATTGCGCATGCGCGTCCGCCATTAACGAATTAATTTAGAAAATAACGAATTTTCGTTAATTTCGAATTTTTTGGGGGGCCAAATTCGGAAATACCATCAGAAACGAAAAGCTGCCCCCCTCTAGTTTTGAAACGAGTTTAGAATCAAATTTTTCGTGGATCGATCAAGCCTACTATTTATCAATACGCGTTGTGGCTAAATGTCTGCAGGAGACTAATATCATATTAATATCTATTTCTGGACTTCTCAAAAGCATTTGAAGAACAAATTTTTGTTTCAGTTTTACTTTGACAACACATTCCAAAATTTGCAGTTTTTTATATCAAGGATGGAAGGAACTATTTTTAATGAATTGAAAATGACAGATCTATCAGTCTCACTCAGAGCTTCAGGATTGTCACTTTTAAAAGTCAGGCTCTGAATCCCTAGGCATTCAGCTTGTTGCATTGAAACAAGGTGCCATCTATTTTTTTTCCTGAGGAATGCTTCATTTTTTACACTTAAATAGCAAGCCAATTAGATCTTTAGCTATTGAATTTTACTTGTGTCAATGGGAGAGATTTTTGAAGAAGCATTTTTCATTTTTAGAATAGGTATTGCAGAGTTGCATTAAAATTAAATGTGTTAGAGAAGTGAAATTTATGGGTTTAGCTTCCCTTGACATCTAGTTGACAAATGAAAAACAGGATGTAGGGCTAGACAGATTTTTATCTAATTCAGCCAAAAGTTCAAAGTAAAGTTAGAAGTAACACAGCTGTAATAAGTTAATTTTTAAAGTGTGCACAAAAGCCATTCTGAAAAGTGATGAAATTATTAGGGACAAATTTACTTTACTGTTAGAACAACTAACTGCTTCTGGTTACTTTCTAACATAACTTTAAAGGACTTCAAAATGTTTCATGTCATTCTCTTTAACTGGGTCTTCAACTGGATTTCCCACAGAACAGTTACTGAAAAGTTATGAAAACACGCAATGCAATTTGCTTTCCAAGGCTCTAACAAGCAAGGACAATGAATTACTTTCTAAACACTATAATGAGTAATAGAAATTAATTACGTTATTAAAAATAAGTTTTTTTTATTTTTCATTTTTTGTTCCAGATCCAGTAGGAGTCTTCTCATCACTACATTGAAGAATGACCTGGAATATGTGGTTTTACTTTATGTTTTAATGTTATGTTTTAATTGGTTAGTTTTAATGTTTTTGTTCATTCATTGATGTATATATACATGTGGCATTGAATTGTTGCCTTTGTAAGGTGCCTAGAGTCCTCTTTGAGGTTGAGAAAGGTGAGATACAAGTTTGGTTAATAAATAAATAAATAAATAAATAAATAAATAAATAAATAAATAAAAGGCTATTCTTTTAATTTATGGCTTTTCAAAAACCCTCTTGTTTTTGGGGTAGAAAATTAGCATGGCCTGAAAGCAGGGTGAGATAAATGGCTTTGATCAACCAGAACTATTTCTAATTCTTATGCCCCGTACAATATTGCCATGCCCATGAAACAGAAAGGAATAAAATAACTTAATAAAATTTACCTGCCTATTCTATTTGCTCTTAGCTTCCTTTGTGTATACTCCACCTAGAACTCTGAAACAAGTGAAATCACCATCAGCAGCCAGGTACTTATTCTTTCCCATACAAAGCTAAAATTGCTGTTTTCCCCTCCTGGTTCTGAAGCTTGTGCTTGATCAATCAAATGGAAAATGACGTCCCTCCCTCTGGGCTATGCTTCACCAAAGCCTGCTGTGTGGCCAACTCCCACCTAGACATGTTTGACAGCACTGTTTTTAAAACTCTCCCTCTGGCGAAAAAGAACAACAAGATATCAACTCATCAGTACACAGAGGAACAAAATAGATTCTGTATTGCTTGCTACTCCTCCCCATTAAGATTGGTGAGTTATTTGGAGCAGATTTTCAGGTGATACGCTGGAACTGTGGGATGAGAGATAATAGGATGGGAAAGGTCTATCTTGCAAACAGAAGTTTGGACATATCCCTTCCCAAAAATAAATAACTAACTAAATAAATAAATAAATAAATAAATAAATTGATTAACTGGTTTGATTAAGCCAATGCTGAACTTTCTCACTGAAATCAAAGGCATACAGAAATGCTTAATTCTGGTTGGATCCTGGATTAGTTTATTCCTTTAATATCAACTTGACTGGAATGTCACAGTATGAGTTGTTAAAAGCTTTGATCAAGCAAGTCCTGGATAGCTCATTGCTTGCTGCCAGTAAGTGGCAAAACAAACATGTTGTCCATTTGATGTTAGCATTGCAACTCGTTGAAATGACTCCTGCATTTTAATAACCATTTGATGTGTAGCAATCAGTAAGGTAACAGATTACTTTCTTTTCCCTGATTCAGTTCAGTGATTCACATCTGGGCCTGATTTGTTCTGGATTGATCCAGAGCCAACCTAATTTAACCTTAATGCTCAATCCAAATTGAGATTTGGGAATCTGGATCAAAAATCTTCCCTAATTAATTTGCATTTGGACCAAAATAATAAAAAATTCCCCCCACACATACACATATATTTACATAAATTTGGAAACACACTAGAAGCTAACAAGGTGACTAAGGCAGATATTTCAAATAGGTGCTAGCATATTTTGGGTTATTTTTAAATGAATATTTAACATTCCTAATACATAAGAAACATGAAAGGGATTATCTTTCCATATATTGTATTTCTATATATTTCCATTTATTCAAATGAGTTGTTTGGAAGATTGATTATCTGACTCTTTAATTAGCATTCATTATCAGTGCATGTCAAGCTTTGTGAAACCTGTCTCTTCTGTTAAGATCTTTGGACTGATGGTTCTGATTTGCTAATTGGTTCACAAAGGTCAAGCTCCAAACATATTTTCAGCTTCTAGACAAAATCCTCTCATTTAGAAATCAAGGAGACAAAGAGGCTGACTGAAATAATTGTGAAGGCTACATTTTAATACCATATTTACTTGAGTGAAATGCATATCTTTTTTGTCTAAATTGCTTAGCCGTAATGGAGGTGCACATAATATTCAATGGTGCATTACAATTATGTATCTAAACCAGGGGTCCCCAAACTTTTAAAACAGGGGGCCAGTTCACAATCCTTCAGACCGTTGGAGGGCCGGACTATAGTTGGCCACCGAGCAATAACAACAACAACAACAACAACAACAACAACAACAATAAAAAAGAGGGTTGGAAGAGACTCTTTGGGCCATTGAGTCCAATCCCCTTTTGCCTTTGTGCACCAAATGCACAAGCAAAGCACCCCTGACAGATGGCCACCCAGCCTCAATGATAATAATAATAATAATAATAATAATAATAATAATAATAATAATAATAATAATAATAATGATGATGATGATGATGGTTGGAAGAGAAGAAGAGACCACTTGGATCATTTAGCCCAACCCCCTTCTGCCCTCGTGCCGTGGGGGCCGGATAAATGGCTTCGATGGGCCGCTTCCGGCCCCCGGGCTTTAGTTTGGGGACCCCTGATCTAAACCTTGCCTATGCCCCTCCTCCATGCCAAGTCTGGCAAACTCACCAGCCTCAGCCTGATGGAGAAATGGTGGTTTCCCAACTGGCCTCATTCAGGCTGTGAAGGAAGCCAGTTGGGAAGCTGTGGCCCTCCATCAAGCTGAGACTGGCAAGTTTCCCAATCTCGGCATGGCGTGGAGGGAGGCAACTACTTTCCTTCCAGCTTCTCCTTCACCTCTCAGCTGAGAAACAAAGGAAAAGTAGCAACTTTTCACTCCCTTTCCAGCTGTTTTGTCCCCAAGCTGGGTTTTTCTTTGCCTCTCAGTTGAGAGGCAAGGAGAAGCAGCACCCGTTCTCAGCTGTTTCTCCTTCCTCTCTCAGCTGAGAGAGGAAGAAGAAACGAACCTCCCTCCCTCCTTCCCTTCCCAGTCCACTTCTCCTTCCAGTCTCAGCAGCACCCCTCTTCCCTCTCAAAGTCCAGGCTGTAGAGGAAGGGCATTGTTTCTGCTTGCACCCAACTGGGAAGGCAAATCCATTTTTTTTTGCGAATGTGCACCTCGATGGTGCACTAAACTCTAGTAAATATGGGTATATTTCATTAGAAATTTCATTCATCCTCAGTTGAATGCATTGATAACTGCTATAAAGTCAATTTTGACTTATTTATGTGAGGCTGTTCTCAGATTTTAAGTGCACCTCTTTACCCTGTGTTTTTCAGCCAATTGTGAGATTCAGTGTGTATGTTCAGCAAGCATAATCTTGCCCCCCTTTTATCCCGGTTTCTCTCAGATTTTGGGGCCTATGTAGAAGAGCCCTGAGTCAATTTGAAATGTAATTTTCCTCTTTTTCAACTGCCTCTACTTTAGCAACCATCATTGTCTTTTCTAGTGGGCTATGTGTTCTAATGCCAAATATGACAATCTTAGTTTGATAATGTTGGCTTCTAGGAAGAGGTCAGGCTTAATGTACTCTAGGAGCCATTTGTCTTTTGAGCAGTCCATAATATCTTTAGAACTCTTTTCCTGTATCACATTTCAAATGTGTTGATTTTCTTCCCATCTGCTTTGTTCATTGTTTAGCTTTCACAACCAAATATACAAATGGGAAATATGATTCTAAATTTGAAATCAAATTATATATCTTTACCTTTTGGAAACTTGTTTAGTTCTTTCATAGCTGTTCTTTCAATTCTTCATCTTCTTCTGATTTCTTGACAACAGTCTTCATTCTGACTTAATGACTGAGCCAAGGTATGGAAAGTCTTGACCTACAATGTTATATATCTTCATTGCTTGCTTTAAAGTTATATAAATCATGTGTGCTCATATTTTGTGTTTTCTAAATGTTTAACTGTAAACCTGAACTTTCTTCTTTGACTTTCCTCAGCAATTGTTTCAGGCCTTTGCTATTCTTCTGGAATCAGTATGGTGTCACCTGAATAACTTAAATTGTAGATTGTTCTTTATTGGATTTTAATGCTTTCCTCCTCCAAGTCTAATTCTACTTTATGTATGTTACATACACCATACAAGTTACACAAGAATGATTGATAGGTTTTCATAATCTACAATCTATAACTCACAAACTAGTTTTCTTTTGACATTTTTGGTGTACTCTATTATCCAATGTACTAAAATGCATCATCCCCTTGTCCTATGAGCTTGTGCCAATTACATCAAATTTTTGCAATCATTTGAGAGGATGAAATGAGAGAGCAATTTACTCTGGTTCTCCCTCCAAAGAACCCAGAATTGAAAAATAAACAGTGACTTTCCTGACATTATGGAAAAGATGCATTGAGAGGGAAATTTGGGGTCAATATTACTTTGTGCTATGACTCAACTTCAATTAGTGTTGTCATTGTTCTGAAGTAGCAAACCCAAGTACATAATACTGAGAGCCATAATATATGTATTTTTGTTTTGAGAAGTTTGTGAGAGTTCTCCTTTCTGTCCCACCATTTTCACATTTACATCTGGTGAGAACGTGGGAGTGGGCTTTCTTGGTGGCTGTTCCCATGATCTGGAAGTACTTTCTCAGGGCACATCTATAATATGGATTTAATGCAGTTTGCCACCACTTCAGTTGTCATTACTCAATGCTATGGAATCATGGGAGTTGCAGATTTACAAGATCTCCTTCTCTTCCAAATAATGCTATGCCCCACTAAACTACAAATACCAGCATTGAGCCATGGCAGTTAAAGTTGGGTCAAACCACACTGTGCACTATGTAGATGCAACCCAGAGGGGTTAGACTGTCAGCCTCAATAGTCACTTTCTAATGGCAGCTGTCTCTTCAAAGTATGAAAAAGAATATTATTTCTCAAATTAGCCCTGTAAAAGATGATTGGCCTTAGATTGTGCCTCTCCTTTCTACATAATTTGTATAGGATATTTCTAATACCTTGTGCTTCTTTTTCTTGGCTTTTTTCTTTCTACAATTTTTGGAATTGTGTATAAAGAAATGGCTTTACTATTCTTACAAGGAGAGTCAGCATGGCATAGAAGTTTGAATGGTAGACTATGACTGGAACAAAGGCTCAAATCATTGCCATAGAAGCCTATCTTGGGCAAATTTTACTCTCTTAACTTCAGAAGAAGTCAAGAACAAATCCCCTCTGAACAAATCTTGCCAATAAAACCACATGATAAATTCACCTAAAGATTGTCACAAGTCAGAAATGACTTCAAGGTATACAACAACAATAATGCATTCTTATCTTTTAATTTTTAATTGCACATATTAGGGTTTTTAATATTCAGTCAATAATTTAGTTATATTGTATGGTTTGTAGCTCTTATACCTTTTATATGGTACCTTGAATCATGGTCTTGAAAACAAACAAATATATCCACCACCACCAAAAACCACATAGGGTAAACATAAATAAAATATGCAAACAGTACATTCTGCTGATAGAAAACTTTGGTGAGTATGGGGATAAGATCTTCAAAAAGAGACATTCAGAGGGTCATAAGAACAAAGAACAATGACAATGAATGTGTTGTCAAAGGCTTTCATGGCCGGAATCACAGGGTTGATGTGTGTTCCAGAAGTATTCTCTCCTGACGTTTCACCCACATCTATGGTAGGCATCCTCACAACCTTTGAGGATGCCTGCCATAGATGTAGGCTAAACGTCAGGAGAGAATACTTCTGGAACATGACCATACAGCCCCGGAAAACACACAACAACCCAACTAAAAGGAAGTCCACATTAAGGATATCTGTGGATTAACGCTTTCCAACTTCTATATGATTTCTAAATAATTTATATACAAATGACCTGATTTGCATATTTTAAATGGTGGTAACTGTAATGTTGCTATGAACCAGATTTGTCACTTCTCTGAATCTTGTGATTCAACTTTAACAAAATAATTGGAAATGCACATTAAGTATTTTAGGAGAAAATTTCATTTAAAATTGTGATATCTTTAGCTTTGTTTGGAACCTTGGAAATTATGGATCAGGATTTATATTTTTAGGATTGCAGTGGAGCTGCTGTTTCATCTTTCTGTGGACAGTTACAAATGATAATTAGATTAAGTATATGTGTTTTAAGAGCCTGCTGCTTTATAATGTCATCTTCTTTTCCAGCTATGATGGGATTTGATCCTGCAATTACCTTGATAACGCAAAAACTCAGGAACATTTTGTTTCAGTACTTATCTGCCTCAGTGTGCTCATCATGTTCATTGGGTGTTTCTTATGGAAACTCTTCCTGGAAATTTTAATATTGTTGAATTGACATGCAGGGCACTCTGTCATCTATTTAAAACTACATGGGCCCCATCTATACTGACCATTAAGGTCAGTGTGGGGATAGATCAGCCCATGGGCAGACACAAAACACATGTGAGCTGATCTGAATTAACCCAGGAAAAGCCATTTAATGAAGCTTGCCTTGGATTAATTTAACTCAGAAGAAAACTTGAATCCTGCACCAGAATTCAGATTCCCATCTGGGTTGTGGTAATCCAGATGTATGCATCCAATTCTTAAGTAGAACTGGCTGTGGATGTCCTGACAGCCATCCTGTACTCCCCAAGCCCAGGCAGCTTGGGGATGCAGGATTGCTGTTTTCTGCTGCCCCTCCCCACATTGCCTCTCACTACAGCAGCAATTAGGTGATCTACCTTGTGCTGGGGGTTTGTTCCTCCTGCTTCCATGTCCTGTGATTCACAAAGAAGGGGGATGAGAGGTTTTCCCCTTCCCTCCTCTCATCTTCCTCCCTGAGTTGCAAGACATGGATGGGGTAGGATGAAGCCCCCCTCCCCCAGGTAAGGTAGATCACTGCTATGGAATATACTTGTGCATAAAATGACCTCGTGTCTAAATTGAGAGTAGGTATTAGGGCCAGAATTATGATTTTAATATGCCCCATGAATGTGCTGAGGATCATTCAATGGAGAGAAAAAGTATCAATACTACTTCAGCAGCCTGCTGTTCTTGTCTACCACCATTTTTTTTAAAAAAAAAATGTTTAAAAGCAATGCTTTTGGCTGGAAAGATTAGCCATTTACAAGAAACATTGCCCAGGGGAAGCCTGACTGGATTTACTCAGTCTTCGAGGAGGCTCTTTCTCTGGGCAGCTAAACCAGGCAATTCCAACTGGATGGGCCCCCATGAGGGTCCGCCTTCAGGGGCAAACCAAGAATGGGCAACTTGGAAGTCCCTGAAAAGACTCAGAAGCAGAGTGGGCAGATCAAAAGACAACTTTGCAAGATGGTACTACCTGGAGGAATCCTCCACCTTGTGTGACTGTGGAGCAAAACAAACAACTCCACATATGTACGCTTGCCCACAATGTCCTGCCTCATGAGTTGTTGTTTAAAGCTACGGACAATGCAGTCGCTGTTGCCTGCTTTTGGTCTAAAACTGTTTAGCTGTTTGTGATTCCTTTATTTGATCATTTTTAACCTTATTTATTATGCAATGCTTTTGGCATGAAATAATACCACAATTTTTCTATGTAGGCATTCAAAAGGACCTTTTGCTACTTGATTCAGAGAAGGGATGGCTCTTTTTTAAAAAAAATATATTAAAAGTTACAATACAGTATTAATTCTTTAACGGCATGGAACCACCTCCTTCTCCGAATAGAACAGTGAAAGATGAGAATTTACCTGGCCTGGGAGGAGTGCAAATGATTTTGCTCTTTCAGACTCATTTGAAGAGAATCACCAAAGTGCTGCCAGCACCATTTTAATGCTCAGGCATCCAGAAAAGCCAGAGAGGCTGAGTGGAGAGAAGGGGGTTGTTAGTGCCATTATACTCAGAGAAGGGAATAAAAGTTAAAATACATCACCCACATTGACCCATGGGTATGTCATGTCAGGTTTTTACAGTCAATTTTTTAACTAAAATTTCTAGACTTTTAGATGAGTATATAACATTAAATGAATTTTTATTGTCATTTTCTTTCTTTTATGAAATGTCTTGAATTCCAGTCTGGGAGAAAGACAAAATATAAAGTAATGAATTGTTAGACTGCCTAAAAAGCTTCAAGCAAGATGTGATGGCAATCCTTTTCTTCTAAAGGTTTGTTTGTATAATAATGAGAGGGTGGAATCTGTACAACATGTCCTTATAGTCTGTAATGTATTTGGTCAGACTTTGGCCAATCAATTATTTCTCTTTTATTTGCCACTTTACCAGGTAGTCCAATACAGTTTTACAATAAATGTCTGTTGTGAAATAAAAATCCATCAGTATCATCAGCTGCAGCCAAATTGTTCTCAGTGGCAATAAGAATAAGGAAGTAATTATCTGGTGCTGGAAGCTTCTGGGGAATTGCTTTAGAATGTGTTTGTTCATTGCTTTATGTGTGACTAGCTGTGTTTTGAGTCTAGATAACTGCAATAAGATATACTTGCTTTCTTATATTAAAAAGTAAATGCTGAAGTTATTGGGAGGGAAGTACTTACCTTGCAAACAAATGCAGGATGAGAACAAAGGCATAGGTAAATGTGGGTGACATAGACCTGATTCTTTCAAAAGAAACTTGAAGCCCCCAATTTAGTTACTGATACTGAATAAATTTTAAAAAATCTTCTTGATTTATTTAGTCAACGCTCCTCATTTTCAGGGGCTAGGGGTCAGGACCCCCACAAAATTGGGGAAAGACCACTATTTTCTTATATAATAGAACATATATAATAGAGGTGGACCAGAGTTGTTGCTGCTTCACTGTAGCCAGATTGCTACAGTATGACCACTCCTATCTTGGCAGGGTCCCTTTCATACTTACAGTAGTATCACTATGATTCTACTTAAACTGACATGGCAATATCCTATGTGATATTCAGATTTGTATTTTAGCAAGGCACTGAAGCTCCCCACCTGAGAAGTCTAAACAACTCTCCCTAAATTACAGATTCCAAGATTCCACATGGTAGAATTATGACATTTAAAAAGAATGATAGTACTATTTTTGTGTTGTATGAAAGGACCCCAGTAATATGTAGCCAAAACTTTAATTCAAAGCAGCAATGTGACTGATTTAAACTGGGTAAGGCATTAATTTTTATTTCATTTTTTCCTTGTTATAATTATATTAAAATGAACAAATTTGTTTTTTTTTATTTTTAGCTATTATTATCATCATTATGTTGTCAAACACGATGCCTCCACCCCAAAATATTTATAATTCAGGTCCAATGCTTCAGGTCCAACCTATCTTTGTGACCACATCTCTTTCTACAAACTGGCACAGGCTCTGAGATTGACGGGGGAGACCCTTCTTTCGGTCCCACCACTGTTTCAAGCGTGGTTGGTAGGGATGAGAGAGAGGGCCTTTTCTGTAGTGGCTCCCCGGCTCTGGAATACCCTCCCAAAAGAGATTAGATTAGCCCCCATTCTTCAATCCTTCCATACCAACCTGAAAACATGGATGTTCAAACAGGCTTTTGACCTCGAGTTGGCTGAATGGGCCCATATGAAGTTGACACTTGGCACTTTGTGATTTGATGGCTGTTAGTTTTATTTACTGTTGTTTTAAAATTGTATTATTCTGATTTTATGTTATATGTGTTTTATGTAATGTTTTTTCCTGTTGTATTTTATATGTGCCTTTGTAAGCCACCCTGAGTCCCTTTGAGGAGATGGTAGCGGAATATAAATAACATTTTGTTATATTATTATTATAGTTCACCTAGGACATGCAAACCAAAGAATATAAAATGTTTTCCTTTTTCCTGCTCTGCAAGGCCATAGTGACACCATGATGAGCCAGTAGCAGCCAATGCCACTTAATGCTCGTTTTCCACCATATATATAAAATTAAAAATCCATAAAGATGCATTGATTCATACCAGAAGACATATGAACAGAGTCTGCAGTAGCGGATCTCCTGCACAACAAGCCCGATCTTCCCTTCTGGGATAAAATGTATCCTTTCTCCTCCCAACATGTCCATATTTATATACTTTTATCAAGTTAATCAGAAAATCCTGTTAAGATTGTGTCATCAATTGAATATGGGATAATATTTTGCCAAAACACTGCAACAATTATATAGTAACTGCAAAGCAAGTATTAAGGGTGAACAATGGAAGAACTGGAGAAATTCCAGTCTTAAACAGTAAAAAATGTTTACTATATTAGGCTACTGTTGTTTGCTCAATGGTTGTTTTATATTGTGTTATGACACTGTTGTTTTATATTGCTTTATTATGTTGGTTTATGAAATTTATTGTGCTATTTTAAACTATGTTGATTGGGCTTGTCCCCATGTAAGCCACCCCAATTCCCTTTGGGGAAATGGAGGCAGGATACAAAAATAGTTGTTGTTGTTGTTATTATTATTATTATTATTATTATTATTATTATTATTATTATTATTATTAAACAAGGTTGTCCACTATCCCCAACTCTATTTGCAATAGCTATAGAATTATTAGCTAGTAGTATCAGAGATAGCCAATGGCCATAACTGGGCTAGTTACAAAATACAGGAGGAAGAAATAAAGCTGAATCTTTTTGTAGATGATGCAATGCTTTTTACAGGTCAACCATTATCTATGGTGAAAGATATGTTAAAAATTTGGAGGCATTCAAGAATTTATCAGGATTATATGTTAATATCAATAAATCAGAGATACTGTGTCTTAATACCCCACCAAGGGAACAATTGGAGAGTAGGAAAATCTCAGGACTGAGATTAGGATTAAAGAAACTAAAATACTTAGGAGTATAGATATATAAAGATCAGATGAGTATAGCTAAGGGGAATTATAAGAAAATATGGAAAGTAATAGACTGTTTATGACTGTTTTAACTGTTTTAACATTTTAGTTCCTTGTATAATGGTGTAACAGCATCAATTGCCACTTGTAAGCTGCCCTGAATCCCCTCGGGTGAGAAGAGCGAGGTATAAATAATTGAAATAATAAATGAAATAAATACATATAGGAATGTGTCCTGTTTTGTCTTTCAAGAACAGCCTTAAAACAATGTGGTAAGTAAATGAAAACTGCTTTATTTCAGCAAAATATAAAGAACAGTACACTCAGTGGTATAATGCAAAAGAAAGCAAAGAAGTCTTAGGGCAAACACAGTTCTTATGTCTCTGATCAATTCCCAAATCAAGTAGCAGTCTTGCTTCAGACAAAGAAACAGCAATAAATCCTTAGGAACAGTTTCCCAGATGCAGATTCAAAGCAGGCACAAGGGGAGAGAAGGCTTAGGCTTAGGCTTTAAAGTCAGTTTGTTACCAGCAAAAGCTGACTGCACCTGCTTCTGCTTTATAGCCCTGAGTTTCCTCACAGCTACTAGGGCAGTTCCCAATTACTCAGCTGCATTTCTGGATGAACGACATTTCTGCTCTGTTTCCTTTCGCCTCTCCTGAAATGTGTGTACTTGCAAAATGTCCTCCTCAGATTCCAACTCCCCCTCAGATTCATGAATACTTTCCTGCTCCCCTTCCACTTCTGAAGAAGAGGTATCCCTAACAGAATGTGATAGAGAATGATTGAAGGAGAAATTAATAGAATGTTAAATCTTCAAATAATAATAGCCAATAGAAATGTATTACATGCAAGGATACCAGAGTTTATAATGTCCATAAGGAAAGTGTGGTTGATAAATTAATAGCATGTGCTCAAAATGTTTTATTGAGGGGTTGGAAAGATAAAACAAAGTGAACTCTGGCAAATTAGTATAATTATATAGTTAATATGCTAAATGTGGAAATAGCAAATTGTAAATTGATCTATATAGATAAAATAAAAAAGTTATAATAATTAAGAGTACGTGGGATCCAGTCAGGAATTACTTCGATAATGTATTAAGATGTGGAGTGGAAAAAATGAGATTAAGATTGATATTTCAAATGTAATTTATGTAGTTTATTGTACAAAGAGTATGTCCAAGGGGAAGAGTGGAGGGTGGTAGTGGAGTAAAACAATAAAACAAACAAATAAATAAACAAACAACTTTTAAAAGAAAGTTTCAACATTCCAAAAATTTGAAATCTGAGCAAGGACTAACCACCTCCTTTACAAACTTAATGAAGGAGTATTTACAGATGTTTGAGGAAATGGTATGGCATAGTTGCTTTGCATATGAAAAGAGTAGAGACATCATTATTGGTACTCAGATCCCTGAAAAAGATTTAAGTTAGGATAGCTGAAAAGGTAATGTTCTTGTTTAAGCTGCTTTCATTCACCTCCAACTGGACCTAGAATTTGGCTCAGTGTAAAGCAACTTCCCATTAACTATGCTTGGACTACACATATGGGTGCAACTATTTGCAGAGTCCCTGCAACAACACGAGGTCTGATCTGCATCAGAAAACAAATCTAGCTGGCTAAGTGGAAGAGCTAAGTATCACCATTTGAATGCAGATGAGCATCTGCATTGGCATTACATGTAGATAGATACTCCCGTGTTGAGCTGAAGAAATAAACTACATGTATTAGAAGGTGTTTTCCAACATAATTTGACTGCTGCATTTATCTGATATATTGCCAAATGAACATCACAGTGGAAGATTGAATGGGGAAGACAGAAGATGGGAAAACCAATTCCTATTTCTTAATTTGTTGTTCTTTGAACATGTTCTCTGAATTCATGTGATAATTCTGAACCAAACATTCAAATCCCACACATTACTCAAATAAATAAATAAATAAATAAATAAATAAAATTGAGTTCCATTCCCTTTGTTATATACATCGCTGGATCAATACATTTTTCAGAGCTGAGTAAAATAAAAAGTACAATTTCTTATATTTCATTGAATGCAATGATTTCTAAGATAGCTGCCATTCTCATCTGATTAAAAGCATGTAACCACGATCAATCCAACAAAAGTATGCTGATTACATCTAAAATTACTTCCAAAGCACCAGGTCCATAGCCAGAAACGCTGTGCTGATGGGGCTTATGGTTGCTTCAAGGGCCAGAAATTAAATGCAGAAAAGCGGGAACCTGACACTGGCAGCTTACTGTGTCCATTGCATGAAATACCAATAAAATCAAATATTACATTAGGAAATATATTTCCTGTTTATCATTTATGCCAGCAACTTTGTACCTGTCCACACACACACACACAAAAACTGTATCAGTTACTGCCTGCATGCTTGTTCTTATATCTGCACAAAGAATAATCAGATGTACAAATAATTGCTGAAAAGAAGACTGGATGTCACTCCCCACCTCTTACTGCCTCAGTGGTCCTTATGCTCCTGAGAGCTGATGCAAGCAATTTCTTGCCCAGATATTTTAAAAAGCTAGAGGTGGCATTGTGGTAGAAATAGTAGAGGGTTCTTTTTTAGGTTCTTCTGGAATGGACCAAGCTTTTGCCTTTTGTCACCCTACCCAGAGAAGGGAATGGTTCCTCTATAGTACTCACACTGACCCTTGGATACATTGAGCCAGATTTTTGGGGTTGATTTCTTGACTAAAAAATTTAGATTTCTTGGCACGGCCCTTTCGGGCCATGCCATTTTGCCAGCAGTTGCCGACAAAACAAAAGGTGTGTATGATGACTCGTGGAGCTCTGCACGCCTTCCCTCCTTTCTCCATCATATGGTGGGGATGGGATAGTAACACACATTGACAGTAACACACATTGCCCCACTGCCCCTTCCCCCACCATATGGGGAAAGGGGGAGGAAAGTGAGGGTAACTCCATCGAAGCTACCCAAAATATACTGTACTGGTGGAGGAAGTGCCTTTTGGTGCTTCCACTTCACTCTGGGAGGAATGTGGACAGGACTCGCCATGCATCATGTGATGGCAAATGGCAGGCCCCATTCAAGACATGAATAAAAGTGGCAAAATGGGGTTAAATGCCCTGTGTGAAAAGGTCCTTGTACATGAGTATATAAGGTAAGTAACTAGCCATATGGCTTTAATAATCCCCTTCCAAAATATAGCAGTTTGTTAGACAGGTATGAGCTTTTCTGAAATATAAGAATGCTTGAACACTGACTTACATAGTTTCAGTGAGCTCTGGATGCACTGAAAGGAAGACAAAAAAGGATTGTTCAGAAGTACTATTTTTGTACTTTTTCATTCTTCAGAGCCTTTATGCTATTATATATATATCTCCATGCACTTGTTAAAATGAATATATATAAAGGTTCAGATTATTTCTGAAATGCAACCCTCTATCGCCTATAGATAGACAGAGGAAGGAAGGCTGAATCAAAATGCAAAGGTCATATGCTTTAGGAATTCTGTACTTGAAAAGTTTCCAATAAATGTTTGCCCAGACTGTTATTTTTTGGAAAAGTTTTCTTGTTCTAAGGGCATTGTGTTATATTAGTTTCTTTATAATTTGGGGTAGTAAAATCTTGTGCCCCCCCCCCCACACACACAAAGGGAAGGGGTGAGTGTGAGAAGAAGTATGCTTCCCTCTGCTGATTTTCTTTTAAAATCACCATGGGATAGTTTTTCCCCTTCTTAATATGCTAACATTCAACTGTGAATTTAGTTGTTGTAGTTTTTAACAAACAAGATCCTAAGACTAGTTGCAGGGAGTGTTTTTGTTGCCGAATTTTCTGTAAGCTTCTCTGAAATCATTTTTGGTCTAAGATAAAAAACATTTAAAAATCATAAAAATCAATAACAAATACTCTCAAGGAATAAATTTAGAAACAAAATTTGAAATATGAAATAAGTCTTATTTTAAAAAAAGAAGTAGAAAATCAATCAGCTTAGGTTTACAATAGAAGTTATTATTCAAGACTGAAACAGGCCCCTTCCACACACCTGTATAAAATCTCATCTTATCTGCTTTGAACTGGATTTTATGGCAGTGTGGACTCAGATAACCCAGTTCAAAGCAGATATTATGGATTATCTGCCTTGATATTCTGAGATATGGCTGTATGGAAGGGCCCTTAGTTTTAAATAGGAACACAGACCCTTTATTCAAGAAATAAGAGCAAAATTTTATGGTCACAAAGATACATGGCAGTTGTGCCATACACTTTCATTAGTTAATTGCAACATGACACATCAGTGCACATTGCACTAAATTTGCACTATGCAATTTGTGCCTATGTGTAGTCCACCATGTATATCAATGTGCAGTGAACAACAATGCACTTATATGCAGAAGAGTGTTCTATAGGGAATTCCACGCTTGCAGTCTTGAAAAGCACGTGACCATTACTCAGTAGACAAAAATGTCCAGCCATGTTCACAGAAGAACTTATGCATGCATCAAACAACAAGAGGCTTTCAGCTGGTGTATTACTTAAGGTTTTTTTTATCATGTCAGAAGCAAATTGAGAACATACCGCAAGTCGCTTCTGGTGTGAGGGAATCGTCTGTCTACAAAGACGTTGCCCAGGGGATGGCCAGATGTGTTACCATCTTGTGGAAGGCTTCTCTTTTCTCTTATGTTCCTGCATGAAAAACTGAGGCTGATAGACGGAGCTCACCCTGTCTTGCGGATTCAAACAGCCGACCTTCAGGTCTTCAGATCAGCAGTTCAGCCGGCACAAGGGTTTAACCCATTGCTCCACTGTGGCTACGTTCTACAGTGTAGATGCACCTTAAGTAAAAGCCAAACATTTTTCTTATACAATAATCCTTGGTCAACTTTATTTTCTCACAGAGGTCCAGCTCTTTCAATGCATTTCAGTGTAGGCTGGGTTTTTACATGAAATGCATTTACACTAAAATGAGTTCAGTTTGATACCTCTTTAAATGATGTATCTCAATGTTATGGAATCATGCCAGTTGCTTTTAGATGAGTAACCTGCACTTTTTGGCAAAGCGGGCTAATAACCTTGTAAAACTACAAATAACATGATTTCATGGCATTATACCACAACATTTAAAATGGTGTCAGCCTGCATTCATTAGTGTACTGTAGACAATCTATTTGCAAGGAGTCTGTCAGATGAGAAAAAGAGAGAAAGAGAGAGAGGAAATAGGTATATTTTGGGCCTGGAAAATGATTAAAGCTTAGGACAAGCTAGAAACAAAGAAAGTTAAAATGATGACTTCATCTGCACTATTTGGACTTTTTCTAAACAGATGATTTTGGCAATCTATCTGTGATCTTGTATAAGAAAACGCTGGTATTCAGGGAAGATTGGAACATGCACTGAGAACAACTTGGATGTTAATAGCAAGCATATCCACCAAGCATTGAAGTCTGTGGGAGGGCAGATCACATGCAGAAATCTCTCCAGTTGAAATCAAAGAGATGTAAAATGCCTAATCTTTCTGTGAATGGTGCCTTGCCTTGTGATCAAAGACAACAAAGACTTGCTTTTCTGTGAATAAAACAAATCATGCATTCTCTGTTTTCATATTACAAACAGTCATTCCCTTTCAAATGTAAAACTCAGTCGGGCCAATAATGGCCTTGAGCAAAATGAGGTGTCATTGTTAGAACCCAGGAGTCCTACATTCAATCCTCTCTCACAAATGAACCCAAATGCTCATTACTATGTTAGTCTATAATCTTCAAAGGTTCCTTCTGAAGTTTTTTTTACCAGGGAAGCATCATTAAGATTTCACCACATAAATATCTCATCTTATTTGTCTTCAAATGGGTTGTGCATTTGCAGTTCTGGGTAATGATAATAATCATAAAAAAACATCAGTACTTCACTGCTTCAAAGAACAAGCTCTCAGAAAGAACAGGACCAATCAGATCACCTTGGAAATGTTGCTTTGGCATTAATTATTTCATGAAGGAGGGAAAGCCGGGCTTTTCTGTAACTCATTATCAAATAACGTCATATGCGACAGAGAAGATGCAAATAGGAAAGGACCAAAAAAGAGAGATTCTTTGGGAAAATCACATTCTTTTCAAATGCAGATTTTTCTGCCTCACTTTGGCCTTTTAATTGAATTTGGATACAAGTGCTAGAATCATAGTCATGTCCGTGCACTCTAAATGATTTTTTTGTATACATATTGTAAGGTATCCAGTGTGTAAACTGTTTGAACATCATAATGGTATACTTTCATTACAATATTCCTCAGAGATCACAAACTCAACATTTAGGGGACAAAGTTTCCAGGTTGCTTTTTTGGCAAAGTTCCAATAGCAAAATATGCAAACTTTGGTTTAAAGGTAATGATGTGATTAGGAGGATACTATAGCAACAATTCACACCTTGTGATAGCCTATGATGATGGTTAGTGTTTATGGCAAATAGAGATTTAAATTGTTTGGCATTCTCTATTGTCATATGCTTATTTAGAAGAAGCACCGCTTCCTTCTGTTTAAAAAGCAGCTATGTTGTGTATCAGTAGCAGAGTGTTGAAAATCTCTCTCAAGCTTGATTTCCCTGAGTCTAATCTTAAATTGCAAAATTTTGCATTATTTCTGTCACTAAAATTCAGCACATTTCTCCCTGCATATTTATTTGCGCAATGTACTTAATTTATGCAACCTTTCCACACAGACTAAAATGTTTTTTCTGTATACTTTTTTCTGTATATTGCTGTTCCTGTTTTTAAACAGGCAAAGTATTTGGTGCACAGTTTCCCCTAGCAAGCTGCTACTAGTGAAAGGAAGCATAAAGCTACCATGCCTGCCTCCTTTGCCATTTCTCTCCTTGTAAATGGCTTCTCCGCTTAAAGACTTCATGGCTTGCTTCTCAGTGTGAAGACAGGAAGCTTTGCATTTTGGGAACAACACAGAACTTGGAAAATGTACTTCAGGAAGAGGAGCAGCCCTATGCCAAAGATTTCAAAAGGCTCTATCCTAAACTACATTTCTTAGTATGCAACAGAATGAGAATTCACCAATCAGGAGAGAAGAGAGGAAGTTGTCCCTTCCCCTAAACAGTCAGTATATATATATATATATATATATATATATATATATATATATATATATCCCTAAAATCAGTTGATGTATGAGTATTTCTGAAAGTTGGGAGGAATGATCCCCTGTTATCTTGTGTCATTGGATAGAAAATTCAAGGACCTAGCTCTTGTAGTTTTTTAATGTGGTTTTTAAAAACCTTAAAAATTCCCCCAAAATTTGTGGAAAAGTGAAATGTTATGAAATTTGATGGGCAAAGAGTGGTGAATGTGTTTTACCATTATAGCAAGTTTCACCCCATAAGCTTTAAAAATAAGGGAGATAGGCGCCTCTGAAGTTTCCCCAATGGTAATACAGTAGAGTCTCACTAATCCAAGCTAAACGGGCCAGCAGAAGCTTGGATAAGCAAATAACTTGGATAATAAGGAGGAATTAAGGAAAAGGCTATTAAACATCAAATTAGGTTATGATTTCACAAATTAAGCACCAAAACATTACGTTATACAACAAATTTGACAGAAAAAGTAGTTCAATACGCAGTAGTGTTATGTTGTAATTACTGTATTTATGAATTTAGCACCAAAATATCATGATATATTGAAAACATTGACTACAAAAATGGCTTGGATTATCCAGAGGCTTGGATAAGCGAGGCTTGGATTAGTGAGACTCTACCGTATTGCATTAATATGCATGTACAATTGCCATTAACGAAATAGTAACAAAATTTCATTAGTCTCATTAGAATTCCAAAATTTTCACCACCAAAACTTTAGAAAACACTTTAGAAATGAAGTGCCAGGGCCCCCCAGTTTTGTAAGTACTTTCAAACCCTTTTTAAATGGATTGCATATGCTTACTACTATTTAGAATTGAATCTAGAGTTTGAATATGTGGATTACCACTTCAATATCAGTTTTCCGTTGCTGTTGGATTCTTCTCATCTCATCCTCTTCCTATCCATGTGAGTGAACAGGACAATGAATGCTTGGTTTCTTCCCAGTAACACCGGTATTATTATTAAATATTACAAAGAACACCAGCAGTTATGGTGACAAATACAGTAAGCTATGATTCCACAAATGCTTAACCCACAGATGTGGAGATCTTACTATACTTTTACTTTATTTGTGTAGTATCAACAGAGATTTCACCTTTCATCAGGGGCTGCTGTGATTTCATATGCTTTATATAATTTTATGAATGGTTTTTAAAAAATATTAATGAAGTTTAATACTGTTTTTATATTTGTATATTTTAAGTTGTATTGTAGTGCTTTTTATTGTAAGCTGCTTTGAGTTTCTGTGTGGAGAAAAAACTGGGATATGAAAAAACATGATATAATAATAATAATAATAATAATAATAATAATAATAATAAGTTCCTTGACAACATTGAAGGAAAAGCTGATAAGGAGAAGACCTGGCTCTGGCTCACGAATGGGACTCTGAAGAAGGAGACAGAAGGCCTGATCCTTGCAGCCCAGCAGCAAGCCATCAGAACAAATGCAATTAAGGCCAAGATCTAAAAATCAGCTGGTGACCCAAAATGCAGACTGTGCAAGGAAATCGACGAAACCATTGATCATATCCTCAGCTGCTGTAAGAAAATTGCACAGACAGACTACAAACAGAGGCACAACCATGTGGCCCAAATGATCCATTGGAACTTATGCCTCAAGTACAACCTCCCAGCAGTAAAGAACTGGTGGGATCACAAACCTGCAAAAGTATTGGAAAATGAGCACGCAAAGATACTGTGGGACTTCCAAATCCAGACTGACAAAGTTCTGGAACACAACACACCAGACATAACAGTTGTGGAGAAGAAAAAGATTTGGATCATTGATGTTGCCATCCCAAGTGACAGTTGCATTGACGAAAAACAACAGGAAAAACTCAGCCGCTATCAGGACCTCAAGACTGAACTTTAAAGACTCTGGCAGAAACCAGTGCAGGTGGTCCCGGTGGTGATCGGCATATTGGGCGCCATGCTAAAAGATCTCAGCCGGCATTTGGAAACAATAGACATTGACAAAATCACGATGTGCCAACTGCAAAAGGCCACCCTACTGGGATCTGCACGCATCATCTGAAAATACATCACACAGTCCTAGACACTTGGGAAGTGTTCAACTTGTGATTGTGTGATACGAAATCCAGCATATCTATCTTGTTTGCTGTGTCATAATAAAATAATAATAATCTCATTCCATCTCATTTTTGACAGCAGCTGTTGCGACCAAAAAAAATGGAGGGGGAGCCCATGCCATTACGGGCATCCGAACCAGCCGAAGACCGTTTTGAAAATGGATCTATGCATAAGCCTAGAAAGGAGCAAAAAGAAGCAGGTGAAGAGAGCAGAAATGATAGCACTTAAAGTATTCCTGAAACTAAGAATAGAATCTGAACACTAATGGTGGTCTAGACAGCTTGGAAAAGACAGACTTTACCTTATTTGCATTCATGTCTTTTGAACTGAGCACTTACTGCATATTTAAAAGAACTTATTGCATACTAAAATATAGTTTAACTTCTTGTAACAGGTCAAGGAATTATATTCAGCACTATTTGGCTTATATGTTTTGGAGGAACATAATGGTATCTTTAATTGAGTTCAAACATCTCTGTTTGAACCATTGCCATTGACTATTCTCTCCAGTTAATGCAATGTGATAAATCTAATTGACAGGAATGATAATATGTTCTGATAAGAGGCACAGCTAATCTCCTTGTCCAACAGACTTTTGAATTACAGACCCTGGAATCTCTGCATGTTTATAAATGCAAATGAAGTGCAATGAAATAATTGACTGAAAATAAATCTCTAGTTGCTTTGCATTTTTACTCTCAGATATTGCAGTGTTTCAGGCTGCTATAATTTTGCCACAGAATTGCAACAGAATAAATAAATACATATTTAAGGCCCCTTCTGCATTGTCATATAATCAAAATTATAAAAGCAGATTATCTACATTATCTGCTTTGAACTGGATTATATAAATCTACACTGTCATATAATCTAGTTCAAAGCAGATAGTCTGGATTTTATATGGCAGTGTGGAAGGGGGCCTTGAAGGGGCCTATACTCTTCCATTACTCAAGAATAGCTTTAACAATCTCAGTCCTCTTCTACACTGCCATATAAAATCCAGATTATCTGCTTTGAACTGGGTTATATGGCAGTATAGCCTCATATACTCCATTTCAAAGCAGATAATGTGTGGATTATCTGATTTGATAATCTGGATTATATGGCAGTGTAGAAGGGGGCTCAGTCCCTAGAATCATGGTGTCACTGGTCCACAGCAGCTATATGATTATGGAGGCCTCCTCCTTCTCAGAAATGGCATGAGAACATCCCTGGCCATAGTGAAAACTGGAAAAAGCTTCTGTACCTTTAATGGTGATGTAGAAGAGGGGATATCAGCAGGTTACCATGTAGTTTGACTGCCAACATTCTCTGAAATTCTTCTTCTACACCAGGACTGTACATGTGGCCTGGAAGGCAGATGTAGCCCTCAAAAGCTTTGGTGTGGCCCTCGGATGCTCTAAGCCTTAGAAAGGGAAGTCACCTGCAGCACTACAGCAGAGGAGCAATTAGAAGCCATCATTCCCCCTACAAGTGATTCAACTCTTACACGGTTCCTTTCTCTATGCACCAAAGTAACCAAAATAACCTGTGGCAAAGGGGTACCACTGGTCAGGATGCTAGAAATGCTGTTCCTGGGGAGGCTGTTGGACTCACGTTAAAGTAGTGGGGAGTAGAGATTAAATTTAAAGGAGTACTGGACCTATTTTTTTGGGGGGGGGGCACTAGAATTTTGGGCTCCAGGTTATGTTAAAATTTAAAATTAGATTGGCCATTTTAGAGGAAGAGGGAGGAGGTAACAGATAAAAAGAAGTGTTTCAGTTCCCGTCTTCACCTCTCTTCCTCTTTTGCGTCTGGGTTGCCTCTGTCATCTTCTTCTCATTCAGCAGCCAAACTGCAAACTTCAAGTCATTTATTTCTCTTGTTTATGAGGGGGAAACTTAGCTTCACTATGGAGTTATTGCAGGGTCTTTATGGTGAAGCTGTTTCTCCTTCACAAGCAAGGGAAATGAATGGTGCCGAGTTGGCATTTACCCTCTGGAGGAGGAGACAATAGAGACACCATAGAGGAAAAGGGAAAGGAAAGGTTGGTAGAGGCAAGAACTGGGGCCCTTTTCTTTTCCTCAGAAAATGACTGAAACCCGCCACCAAGGTGAGGGTTAGGTGGGAATTGAGATGATTCCAATTTGCTGCTTGCTTTGAAAGTAAGGTGCCCCCTTGTAAGGTCTAAAAACCTATCTGCAACATGAAGAAGTTTAGCCTATTTTAATTTCAGCCCCTTCCTCCTGCAAAGTTGTGCAGGCCTGTTCTACACAAACATTAAAGATCCAGGAGCCATCTTCAATTATCACTCTGGCAAGTCTAGCCTCACTGCTGGTAGGGCAGCCACCACTCCCACCACCATCATCAATCCCCTTTGGCTTTCCATGGCTGCTTCCTTCACTAGCATGGAATTAGTGCTGATCTGGATGAAGATTGTGACAGGAGAATGACTAATGACTTCATCAGAAGGGCTAATTTACCTGTTCTATGCCACTTCTCCCCTTTCACCAGAAAGTTCTTCCCACAATGCACATCACCTTCCAGTCAGACTCTGTGGTGCATCAACATGGGAAGCTTCCCGTGTTTGAATGGGGTTGGGATAAGTTGTGTGATATGGGTTGGGGAATGATGGGTTCTCCACACCCTCCACCGTGACCCCCATGGATTTAGCACGATGCATGGCGAATCCTCAGCCGAATGTGATAAGGTTGTATGTAGATTTATTTATTTATTTATTTACATCACTTTTACCCTGCCTTTCTCTCCAAGGAGACTCAAAGCGGCTTACAGTAAAAAGGCAAAAATTCAATGCCTAAAAACAATGTAAAAACAACAATTCATATAAAACAATCTACAAAACAACAGTTCATAGATGTATTTCATGAATGGAGATCTAATGGAATGGTTGGTGGTGGTAGTGCAGCATCTTGGACAATTCCTCCCTACCTCACCAGCCTCTTGAACCACACTCACCAAAGTTTTCTTTTTCTTTTTATTCTTCTTGAAATAAACTAAATTTGGACTAGACAGCTCTTTTAAAAAGTAGCATCCCGTCATTTCTGAACTCCAGGCAGCTCGTGTTTTTCATATCCATAAGGAGGTCAACCTATTCCAGATTTGATTCTGAACTTTAATGGTGTTAATATCTATACTGTTGATCTATTTTTGAATTTAAGCTTTAGCAGCTTTGATAGCTTCTTTAAAATCAGACTGAAAATTGTGGAATGTATTTAGCAGTCCACTGGCGGGAGCTATCAGACATAGACCCTCACCACACAAAATAGGCAACTTGTGCTTTCAAATATGATTGCATTCACTACATATAAAGTGGTTAATCAAGCCATCAAGATACTTTATACCTTGATTCAGAGATTCATAAGAATATACCTTGGCTCAGCAAAGTATCAAGATGAAGACTGTAGTGAAGAAATCAGAAGAAAAGCAAGTCTTGGAAAAGTAACTTTCAAACAACAAGATTCCCAGGTATGAAAATATGTAATTAAATACCAAAGTCAGAATTGTCTATGCTATAAAATTTCCAATTTCTGTATAAGAGTGAGAAAGCTAGGTAGTGAAGAAAACCGAGAAGGAAATCAACTAATTTAAAATGTGGTGCTTGAGGAGAGTTCTTCAGATACCATGGACTGCTGAAAAGACAAATCAATGGGTCCTGAAGGAAATCATGCTTGAAGTCTCACTGGAAACACCTGACTAAACTGAGGCTGCCATATTTTTGACATATTATGAGATGATGTGACTCAGTTGGAAGCCATAACCTTGAGTTTGCAAGACCTGAACAAGGCAGCTGATAACTGGTGTACTTGAAGGCCTATCACTCATAGAGTCCCATTCAGTGTGATGGCAAATAACAATACCTGCCTGTGTATTTAATAGGCCATTATTCCTCTCAAATACCTGTACATTCAGGTCTATGTGCTTCTCATTATTTTCTATTCCTACTGCTCATATTTTTCCTATATGCAAAGCCTATCACTTTCTCTTTCTTAGAAATTATAATCCATTCCCCACTGAAGAATTATCTATTTAGGTATCAACTTAAACAGCATATAAATCAGAGAAAATGTTGCCATCTGAAATAATAAAGAACAGCAAGCTGCAGCAACAGTAATGTTACCCCCCCCCCACACACACACACACACACACCAGCATCTTTATTTATTTATCAATATAGTTTTTCTACACTGCTTTCTGTCCTGGGATTTCAGGATAGCAAACAAGTAAAATCCATTTAAGCAGCTCAAAATAATTGAAACACACTAAAAACATATTAAACAATTTAACAGGATGAAGCAACTTACAAAGCTTAGTACCATTTAAAAGCATGTGAATGCACATTTTAAAGTAAAGAAAACAGGCATCCAAGACTTTAATAAAAAGCCACACTTAATAAAAAGCAATTAGCTATTACAAACTGTCTGCTGCCTGATCCTCCCTCCCCCAACAATTGTCACCTATACACATAACGGGTCTCAATGAAAGTTATATAAGTAACAACATTCTTGTGGACGCTGTTACTACAACTGTTTTTATCAGTCTTCCTCAGCATACACTTTTAACGTGAGTTTGTAGACATTATTATATTAGGTAGATGACTGTTTCATGTGGGGTGCAATACTATCATAGTTTGTCCAAATATATCTTTAAAGTCATTTCAGGCTGAAACTGCATGGTGTATTATTTTATTCCTATGCTGGGAATATATCTAGCATAAGCCAATATAGCTGCTTACAGTAAGATCACAGAGGTTTAAATCGGGGAATTGCCACCCCTGGAGTAGTGAAGCGAGACAGAGACAGGGACAGAGAGAACTGAAGATGGATTCAGATCAGAGCTTTGAAAAATTAAAGTTCAGATCAGAGCTTGAATAAGTCACATTTTTGGACTCTTAGAATCCCTGAAGCTTTGGAGGATCCTAAATGAATGGTCTACAAGAAAGATGATGAGATTAAGGGTGCATTTACTGTACAATTAAAGCAGTTTGACTCCATGTAACTGCCATGGCTCAATGTTATGGAATCAAGGGAGCTGTAGTTTGATAAGACACTAGCTCTATTTGGTAGAAAAGTTTAAAGAACTTGCCGAACTAACTGCTCCCCCACCCCAAGATTCCACAGCATTGAGCCATGGCATTTAAGGTGGGATCAAACTGCATTGATTCTATAATGTAGATGCACACAGTGTATTCCTTTCTAGGGATGCACTTTGAATAGAAAGGCTTTTCTTGCATGATATCCCTGCACTTATTTGTCTGCGGTTGGCATATGCTAAGGGAACACTAAACCTGTTTTTTTCCTAGTTCTGTCCAGATATATTTAAAAACATTGATAGCTTCTCCTTAGAAACAACGAAACTGTAAAGATGGAGTGAGCACTGAGCAACCCCTTGGGGTGTTCTTCTGGTACTCAGGGCCTCTCTCTCTCTCTCTCTCTCTCTCTCTCTCTCTCTCTATATATATATATATATATATATTCCCTCAAATGCACATCATCATCATCATCATCATCATCATCATCATCATCATCATCATCATCATCATCATCATCTTTGTACTCTGCTTTCTTTCCCAAGGGGAATCAAGGCAGATAACAGTCACCCACTTTGATCAATTTAAAACAAAGCAAATACTAAAATTAAAACAACAATTAAACAGTATTGTGTGAAAGTGGTTTAAAATCCAGTTAAAATACAATACATACAATAAAATTCATTTTAAGAAAACTCAACCCCCCCCTCCAAAAAAAAAACCAAAAACCAACCAAAAACCTAATGAGGGGTATTTTGCGATGTTTTTGGTGTGCATTTGAAAAATGAGAACAAATACACTTTAGTCAACGGAGAAATGTGCATGAAAATATATAACACAATCAAAAGTTCACTGAGGCTGTATCTACACCGCCATATAATATCATTTGAAATGCATTATATAGTTAGTGTAGACCTATATAATGAAGTTCAATGCAGTCTGAATTCCATTATATGAGTTCAAGCCACATTGTATAGTAATGTAAATCCATCCCCAGAATGAGATGGATTTTCACATTTTTAGGAGAAAGAGCAGTATGTGCTACTACAGAAAAACTTTGTGTAACATCTGTACTGTTGTATTGTGTTGTATTATTTAGAGCAATGCTTCTTAAAGTAAGGGTTTTAAAGTATGGGTCCAGGTCTGCCCTTCTCTTCTGTCTTATGAGCCTTCCTACAATTCCAATGCTATGGAGTTGGTTTTACAAGATACTTAACCTTCTCTGTCAAAGAGTCCTGTGCCTTACCAGAATTCCATAGCATTGAACATTAGTAGTTAAAGTGGGGTCAAACTGCACTCATTCTAAAGTGTAGAGCCTGCAAAACTTTTCAAATTCTGGCCGGCACTTTGTTCAGCATTCATATTTAGAATTGTGAATAACCAAATATGACCCCCAAATAAACCAATGCAGACTGGCAGTGACAGAATGGAAGAATTTCCAAGGCACTGCAAATAAGGGCTGTGGAAAATGATTTTTGTAGCACTCTCTAAATCCAGGGGCACCCCTGGGTAGTAACTCTTATTTTCCTTGTCCTGATGACAATCAGGAAAAATCCATCCATTCTTCCTTTTTGTGCTCCTTTTTGTGTTTCATAACTGTGCACTTTCATTGAAAAGGGTTCAGCATTGTAAGTTGTCATATATTTGGTACTATTTTTAACACCCTTCCTGACTTGCAGGCCTAAAGCTGCAGATAAGTTAGCTATGAAAAGATGTTACAACTGTCAAACTAGTTGGGGACTGAAGGGGAGGAGGGAAATTGATGGAAAGTTGACAGCTCTCGTTTCAGAGCCTCTAGCCAGGATTTCTCTGAAATACTGGGTGGGTAAAAAGAGAGTTGCAGAGGGAAGTTGAAGAGAAGGAAAATGTTGCAGATGAATCTCTATTCAGTCATGGAAACCTACTGGGTCACTTTGGGCACTCTCATCCTCAAAGGAAGGCAAAGGGGAAAGCCCTTTGAGCAAATTCTGCAAGGAAAATTTCAAAATAGATTTACCTCAGGGATGCCACTAGTCAGGAATGACTCAAAGAAATACAACAAATCCTCAAGGCAGCTGGGTTAGTCTCTTACATCAAAATAAAAACAAAACAAAACAAAAAACCCACCAAACAAAACAGACCTCTATTTTTATTGTAACTAAGGCAGCTGCAATTCTCCCTTTAAACCAAAAGTCTTTAAATGTTGGGTTTTATCATTTGCAAAACTGATGACTTTAAACAACCAATTGAGGTTTGAAAGTATCTGTTAATAGCTGAGGTGTTCAGTGACAATGAACAAAGCTTGGAAGAATTTTAAAAATGCAGACATATCTGAAGTCATGAAAATTCATAAGTCCTTGCCTGCGGTTGCACTAAATAATTTAAAGTCAGGGAGTCAGGAAATGTATTGGGAAAGCTACTGTGCTCACAGGTTTCTTAGAACTAGTCTTCTTATATTTAGTGGTAGTAGTCCCCCAACACTCTGGCTTTGATCCACACTTAGGTCATTATCACATGCAGCAGCTATTCCATGGCAGTTAAGTGATCTCTGACATGGGCTTCAAACAGGCATGAGCACTCTCATGATCAATGCTGATAATTATTACAAAGACATCAATTCCCAAACGTGTGTCATCCAAGTCTCCAGGATTTTCTTATCCAACCCATGTGCTGTACACCTGACTCCTAAATGTCTTATTCTTCAGAAAGTGGAAAACATATACCCATTATCTCAAGAGTTGGCCTGGGGTAAAGGACAAGTTGGACCAGGAGATATTTAACTCCCAGAATTCCTCACCATGGGTCACAATGTCCAGGGTTACTGGGAGATGACACGTAAAATATCTGGAGGATAAACAATTGAAAATAACTGCATACTCAGAACAAATATATCGGTAAGTGGCATAAAGGTAATATGGCACTCTCACTCAGCATCTTGCAGCTACTCTCTGACTTCAGTATCTACTATCTGAAATGCCAGCATAATGGTAGGGCCATCCATGAGTTCTTCTGTTGAAAATCAAGTTCTCTGTTGCTTGCAATAGACTTTTAGGCTCTATTAGAATGAGTGGTTGATTGTAATGTTTGTGAAAGCACTATTCCTTGATACAGGTCATCATTGTTAGAATGTGATAGAGCAAGTATGGATAGTGCACCCCACATTTTTTATTAGGTGTTTGAGAAGGCTAGATTAGCCTGTGGCCCTGGACAGAAAGGAAGCTTCAGAATAACAAATCCTGCATCCTTTAAGCATCTGGTGAGTTTGCATTATTACTTCAGAGAACATCCATGGTCTAAACACAACATTGATGACTGAAGTAAAGACAAACTTTCAAATATCTCCTCACCTTCATGAAGTCTTTTTAGAAGTCTTGTGTACAACAGAAAGTTGTAGTTGCCTTTGCTCATAGCAAGTAAACATACACACAAAGATCACCTCAAAAGTCCAAAGCTTTTTTGATATCCCTTGCTATATTTTATCCAAGCAAGTGGAACTAATTAAAGAATGTAATTCAGTCCTGCTGATAAATTGACCAGATCTAATATGCATCTCCCCCCAGTTCTGTGTCAGAGAAGCATCAGGGCACATTTTGAAGGGTTCATTTGTGACTGGTTAACTGAAGGAAAACGTTATTAATGAGCAATGCCTATGGATGTTCTCTTCAAAACTGTCAACACCAAATACTCAGTCAAGAGCTACTTTAGAAAACACTTTCAAACTAAAATTCTCCAAAATGTTAGAACTTTACATCCTTTGAACAATGCATCTTTTATTTACATCAGTCACGAGCCATTGCAATGTGAAGCACACTATTCTATAAAGTTAAAGTACAGTACTGCAATGTTCATTAAATATTATAGTTAAATAAATCTCAGCCTTATAAAACCATTCTCAGTTGTTATAACAGCATTCATTGTGAATTTTGCAGACTTGGTCAATGTTTACAAAGGCCAAATAACTCACCTTACAATTTCTGCAGGAAGTCTGTATTAGGTAAGGCTGGATTTGCAAAAGAAGTGTTGCTTCCAGCCATTAATCCAGAACAAGAGAAAATGGAATTTATCCTAGTGATTTTGAGCATTCAGTGTTCACATGTCCATCAGACCCACTGTCGTGTCTCTGGCCAGAAGCTTGCTGGCAATGTTGCCTCTGATTAGGTCACAACATGACATCTAGCCATGTGACCAGCAGAATCAATGTTGCCACTAAGTCTCTGTTGAAGAAGTGGCTTGCAGCCAGTAACACAAAGGTAGTGGTGACCCTAATGTTTTTCAGTCCTGCCGGATATGTGCACCAGGGTTGGAAAAATTCTGGAGCACAATCTCTCTCTCTCAGTCGCATAGACATTTCCAACTCTTCGCGACCTCATGGACCAGTCCACGCCAGAGCTCCCTGTCAGCCATCGCCGCCCCCCGTTTCTTCAAGGTCAAGCCAGTCACTTCAAGAATACCGTCCATCCATCTTGCCCTTGGTCGGCCTCTCTTCCTTTTTCCTTCCATTTTCCCCAGCACAATATGCCAGATTAATTTGTTAAGTGTTCATGCAGTCATAGATGTAATCATATTATCATGATCTTCTTTATATATCTATATACATATAGGTGTATATGTGTGTGTGACATATGAATGCCTGACACAGAAGTCAAGAAGGAGAGGTCAGTTCCCTCCTCAGAATCCCATAAATAGGACAAAACTTCCTTCTATCAAAGTTCCAAAAGGAAAAGATGAAAAATTATAATAGGATTCAAATGTTAATATTTAATATTTGTGCTGAATTATTGTATCAGCTCTTTGCTAGTCAACACTAACCAGTCACTCAGTATTATCAGTATAAATGATGATGTGCATGTAGGCAAAAAGAGAAAAGTCCTTGCCCTAAAATTCTTACACACATTAACTCTCCTCTCATGCAGGTAGGTAGTCTGTTGCTCATAAATGTAAGATGTACCAAGAAGAACATTTTGCATTTATATGCCACAGGCTACCTGCCTGCAAGCTATAAAACTGATTTTGAAAGTCATGTTTCACTACTTGCCAAAAGATCAATAGGATAGATCCAGATTTCAGGAGGACTGGGCTGAAGCCGGACCCTTTGTCCCCTTAGCAGGCCTTCCAGCTTCTTGTTATATAGAGATTTAAGAGACACCGGGCACTGATAGCCAAGTGTAGGCACCTTCCATGAGCTGAGTCCTTTCATCCACAAAAGGCAGATCATGGAGATAACCCAATGAGTCTAAATTACATTTTAAAAACAATTTTGTATTATTTTCAAATATTTGTTTACTGCTGATTTAAAATGTTTTCCTTCAAGGTTTCCTATGTCTGCTTTGCTATCTCTATTTTTTCCTTGTATCATATTCTTTCTTCTAGTTTTTTAAAAAACAGCCTTTCTCATGGCTGTTTTCATTTCTTCCTACATTATATTCAGTTAGAAAACTGGCATTGTATTAATTCCAAAGGAGTGTTTCATGTCTTCCTTCAGTTTCTCTCATGTTTGATTGTCTTTGTTCTTTGTAGGAAAATTGGATTCAAATGTGACATAAAAGCTGTGTATTGTTTTACACCCAGCTGATGTCTGTTTTTTGGGGAGATCATCAACTAGTTGTTGCTGTGTGCTTTCATGTTATTTCTGTCTTATGACATTGCTAAGGCAAACCTATCACAGAGGTTTTTTGTCAGATTTTGTTCAGAAGTTTGCCCTTGCCTTCCTCTGAAGTTAAGCCCTGTAATGGTGAGTATAGGGTGGTTCATCCACCCCCAGATCTCTGTACCAGTGCTGGTAGGTTAACTCAGAGCAGTCCCAGACAGCGGTAAAGTCCACTGCGACCTGGGTTTAAAAAGGCCAAGTTGGGGCAGACTGAAGTCCGCACACCACCAAAACAACCTATGCTTTCCACAGGCATTGTGTACTTGTCCTTCCAGTATCTACTGGGAGAACAGGGAGACAGCCACTACCCCTCCCCAAACCACCCCAAACCCCCTTTTAAAAATAAAAGAACTTACCTGGCCTCCATTAGCATGGTGCCAGAGCTCTTCTGGCGCAAGAAATGATGCACCAGGAGAAGGGGGGGGGTCAGGAGCAATTTTCCTCCTCCCCATTTTTCTTGGCACGTCATTCCTATGTGCCAGGAGAGCTCTGGCACCACAGTAATAGAGACCGGGTAAGTTTTTATTTAAAAAAGGGTTTGGGGTTTTTTTGGAGAGGGCGTTAGAGCCCAGAAAATGCAAGACAGCTATGCAGACGGCCCCTTCAGAAGTCCCAGGACTTCTGATTGGCCAGTCCAGACAGCGGCCATAGTGGGTTTGCCCTGTGATTTCCGAGAATGCTTGGAACAAACCTACTAAAAATTTATTCACTACAAAGCAGAGTTTTGTAGCAATCTCCGATCAGCATGATTACTCAAAGGTCCAGCTTGGATACTAGAGTGCTAGTGAAAGGGTTTAAGCCCCTGAGCTGCTTTGATCTCTGGTGGAGGCAAGGCCCAGAAACCAATCCCAAGGACAGGAGATTATTTACAATCCCTGATACCCAAGAGAAATTCCAACTTGCATCCAACACAAAATGTGCCAGTAGGTGTATCACTGGATCATAGCTTTCCTAACATCTGCTTAGGGAGCCTATATAATTGACACTGCTTATAGCCAATTGTATCTCCATGAAAGGGTAGGGTAGGCAAAAAACACCCTGAGGAGGAAAAAGGGGGTGGAGTCCTATCCAACCCATAAGCAACCACTACACTGTGAAAGGAGGTGGATGGGCTGAAAAAAATTAAAAGAGGCAGATTGGGCTGAGTAGCTTCTTTAAATAACCCAAATAAACCATGCCCTTTAAATAACCCAAATAAACCATGGCTTGACTAACTGTCAGGGGAAATTATGGTATGTCTCTTCACTGGATGCCAGCAAATTCATTTTTCACATATCCACTGGTTTACAGTGTGGCAAATGGACTAGTAAACAATACAGTTCCTACATTTCAGGTTCATTTGGGGAAGTGTCTGATGAATGGATATCACTGAAGCCTTCTAGATTTGTTAAACTGTATTTCTGCTTGCTGAAAGCCATTCCCTCCTTCATAGATGACTCCTTGTCAGTATCAAGACACAGCAATGCCAGTCATTTCTTTCCTTTTGGTAAGGTTCTTAATCATGCCAAATACCTTTTTTTCCTGAAATGCTGGGCTACAAAATTATTATTGAATTGCCCCTAATTCTTCTTTCTCTACATACCTGGGCTTTAATGTTGCTGTTAGAAATGAAGAATCTCTCAATGGCCAAAACTACTTAGTTGAGCTGTAAATGTTCACGGGGGACGAGGGACTCAAGACAATGTTGGAGGGAACATATTGATCATAAAATTCATATTAAAAGCGTAGAAAATTGGGCAATAATTTTGGAAACATAATGGGAGAAACCACTGAGGGCGAATGTAATGATCTGTGCACAAAGGCAGTGATTATTGGCTTTTCCCAAAATGATTCACTATGTTGCTCTCTCAGCAAGATCCACAATATAGCTCACCTCTGTTGCTATGTTTAATTTGATAGCAGCAGTTCCTTGACATTAATTTTCTTCTCCTTTCAAAGTTTTTTTATTTGTTCTTAACATCCCCACTCCTAATTTTGTTTCAGACAGTGGATATAGCACAAATTCTTACTTTTCACCTTTAAAGCTCTCCATGGTCTATTTCTCTAACCATCAGCCACCAGACTTATTCTCTCATATACTATGAGAACCATTTGCCCCCTGCAAATCTTTGCTGTGTGGATGGAAAAGTATATAATTAGATTTGTCATTCTTGACAAAAGTAATACATCTGTACCTCTTAAGACTCATTCTGGGGGAAAACATACTTCAATGTGTGACTTTGTACATTTGGAAAGCATATAAGACATTTTATTATTGGTTTATGTGTATGTAATGTGTATTTATACATTTGTACACTAAAGTAAGCATTTTTTCTCATTGATTAAAGACAATTGTTTTACAAATTTGTAAATAAATGCATTATTGCTGGCTATGTGTGCCTTCAGGCTGTTCCCATCATGGCAACTCTATGACAAATCTTTCAAAGGGCTTTCTTGGCAAAATTTGTTCAGAGAGAGTTGTGTTCTTGCCTTTCTCAGAGAGTGAGGGAGCATTATTTTCCAAAGTAACCCAGCTGGTTTTCATGGCTGAGAAGGCATTTTGTTGTGAATGCGCCTTCCGCGACTGTGAATGATAGCGGTGGGATCAGGAGAGGAAGGAAAAACCCTTGCGAGGATTTGTTTAGGAAAAGGGTCAGGGAGACTGATGGGGAGTCTTCTGAGGAGGATTCATGTGGGGATCCTGAGGTGGAAATGGATGCTGGGGAACAGGTGTTAACGGAGGAATTGGGCACAGACTGGGCACAGGCACCGGAGATGCTTGGGGACGAATCGGGGCCCATGGATACTGCTGATGCTGGGGAAGCTTGGGTGTCTTCAGAAGCAGATCCCACTTGGTCTGCTTGGAGGAGTGAGAGGGGGTCCACAGGTGTGGATAGAGTTGGGCATGGGCAGGATGATTGGGATTCTGATGAGGAATTCAGAACACCTGACCCAAAGGCATTGGCTGTGTGGAGTTCTGATTCAGATTAAGAAGTTGAGACACCTGCTCTTTGGGCGTGAATAGTTTGGACGCCCAGGGAGACCTGGATATATTGGGGTTGTTTGGCCATTATACCTTGTGTCAGGACCCAGGCTGCAGAGCACCAATAACCATGCGCAGAGACCAGAATCTAACTAATATCTTTATTAAGGAAATATATAAAGTTAATAAAAACAAGTGTAGAATATAGTTCAGAAGTAGACCTTTCAGGAAAGGTCAAATATAGTCCAGGAAAACAATGTCCAATATGAGATATTAAGGTCCAAAGTTGTAATCCAATAACCGAAACACACACTTTGCCAAGCAAAGTGAGGGGAAATGACAAGGTCCTTTAGTCCATGGAGCTTAAAGCAAGGCTGGGGAGCAAACTAGATTCTTGGCAAAACAAGGCTTGATTCAAGGCAACAAGAAGCGAGGAGCAAGAACAGGGTCCGTGGCGAAATCCGTGGCGGGGTCCGGGGAACAAGGCAGGGCTGGAACGAGAGCAAGGTCCTGGAAACTGGAGTAGCGTAGTCCACACACAATCTACTCCCGAAGCTGACGAATTGACTCCGCAAGGAGTCCTTTGCGGCCAAACACCTATATAGGATCTTGTTTTCCCGCCAAAGAACACTTTCTCTGGGGAACAAGAACCGAAACCTATGCTGTGTCCAGATGCAAGACTCCTTAAACTTTCCCAAGGGAAACAGACTTAATCATCTAATTGTCTGGCAGCTATCCTGGCGCTCCGGCGAGTCGCCTCCCGAGCGCTTCTATCTTGATTATAATAAAGCCGGCGAGAAAATGGGGGAGATTTCTGCTCAAGGCTTGTTTGGCTGACTTCTTGTGGGCAAACATCCTGCAGCTGCAAGGGCTCCAAATCCGGCAGAAACGGTGGGAAACCCAAGTTTTCCTCTTCATCTGTCACAACAGTACTAGGAACAGGACTACATGGCCCATGAGTCATCACACCTTGCGTGTGGCAAGGTGTTGCTGGGCGCCATTGGGTTTTCTGTGTGTGTTACTGAAGACTGGACTGGGACTTTGCAACGGATGTAAGTTTAATCTGGGTTATTCTGCAATGGAGGGCTGGAATTGTGTGGGTTTTCCTGGACTGCACTGTTATTACTATTTTGTATTAGCTGCTGTTCGCCCTTGTTGCTTTGGCTCTCTGTACCATTTCGTGTTGTGACCTTCTTGGATGATTTCAACCTCTCGGATCTTGGACCTTGGACCGGAACTTGACTCGGCTTTGCTCTTCGCTCTCAATCCGTGGCTTGGCGTCGTTTTCTATTCCCTGGCTGTCTGCTGTTGCTGACTACTACCTTCACTCCTGATACCGATGCTGTCTGCTTATCCCGACTTCGGACCGGCTTGACGACACTTTCCCGCTCTGATCCTTTAACTCTTTGTTTGGTGTATGTTCCAGCAGCAGTTGCTGCGAACTCGCTGGCGTCTCGCTGTTTCGCTGGCTTTGCTGCTCTCAACTGGGAGTTCCCTAGCTCAGTTTGGGTGTTTGTTTGTTTTGAACTTCATGCCTCCGTTTTTCAGCCCATTGTGAACTTTTAGGTCAAGTTCTAGAACTTTAAGTTTAACCCGGATTATATCTCTGGCTAATCCGGATTATTTGCCAGTTCTTGTTTTTTGGGGTTTTACCCGCTTGTTCTACTTAATAACACTGAAAGTTAAGTGTTTTAAGTATTTTTAGTTTGTTGAGCTATTTTTTGGACTGTTGCTTTAATAAACTCTATTTTGCTCTCTAATTGGCGTCTGACTTTTGACACATTTGGGCCTTAGTCTACAGAGTGATTGTTCAATGCTACTACTACACAAACCCCCATATAGCACAGGCTTTTCAAATAAGCACGTACTTTAAGGAAATGCTTAGACATACATTTCCATACAAAATATGTCTTGCAATCTGATATTAATGAGGAGAGGAGACAGAAATCAGGATGCTTTGTATTTTGTACAACAGATGCTGTTTTTTGTACATGTTGATTGTAATGCAAAATTAAGCTTTTTGCAAACTATGTTTTTTCCAAGATAATTCCAAAATGCAAAACAAATAGGTAATTTAAAAATATGGAAAACTCTCATAATCTCACCCATGGAGAGAAATTTTTATTGCATGTGGGAGTAGCAAAATTGAAAATGTGTGTCTCTACTGATCCTCAATAGCTCTGAGCAGCTAATTGTCTGGACTCCATTGCCTCCTCTTTTCAAAACTTGACAAAAACGTTTATGGTTATCAGAACTATTTCTATAGTTTCCATCTTCCATGATCCCTTAATTTATCCAATTAAAGTCAGCAAATATTTCTGACTTTCATTAGCTTTCAGCTTTTAAAGTTTCATAACATTTAATTACGGATTTCAAGGATGAGTACAGGTATAACTCAGTTAATGAAGCAGATGTGTTTGTAAGCATTATTGCTTTAAGAGAAAACATGTAATATGTGATATTCACTTATTATAAATGAGTAAATGCTACTGATCAGATCTATCTTGTTTCCCTTGTGTACACCAGGTGAAGAAATTACCAGAGGCAAAACCAAGGAGATCCATGTTTCAATTTCTACAATATAATTCAGTATTGCTTTGAAACCTTGATATAGAAATCAAACCGCTGCTGTGGAGACCCCTAGGGGCCCAAATACCCTGAAGGCACCAGATCCTGTCTGATCTTCGAAGCTAATTGGGTTGGATCTGCTTATTACTTGGATGGGAGATCACTAAAGAATACTCAAACACAAATGACCTCCTATATATACAATTGAAAATGAATCAGTTCAGTAAATAATATATCTGGCAAATTAATATACTGTTTAAATTCACAGTAATATCGAACACCATCAAATGGATTGTCCCATATACATAGAAATGCAGTCGGCGTTAAATTCACAGTAATAACAAGCAGCCTCAAATGGATAGTCCAATATACATTGAAGTGCAATCGGCGTTGTATATTCTATTGCCGAGAAGAGTAAGTTCGCCACGACCGGTTTCGGCCCTGCAACAGGCCTTCCTCTGGTGGTCTGAAAATAGTTACGTACACTAACATAAGTAACAAAATATATCCATAAAACATCATCCATTGCCTAATACTAACATGGTTCCAAACTTAACACTTGTTCTCTTTAGAGATACATGTCATTTACATTATGAAATGTATATCAAAGACACCAATAGTTACATACACAAAATATAAGTAACCACCTATCCATTGAGTAATAACTATAAACAACATTACAATATACTTACATAGTTCCAAATTTAACACTTGTTCTCCTTAGAGATACCTGTTTTTTACAGTGGAATCTAGGTCAAAGGAACAAGGAGTGGCCATAAGCATTAAAGAGTTACAAACATCCAAAAATTTGTTTTTAAACAAATTGTATATTTCTAAAACAGTATATACTCACGGGATACTCTGCTGTGTGTTAGGTTCTAATTGCGAGTATGAAAAGCATCAAGGGGTTGCCTCAATTTAAAGGGGAAGATGTTAAAGAAACAGAAAGGTTTATATGAAGATATAGAAGAAATACCACCAGATGGTGCTATGAGTACCCTTATTGTATTGGGTGTATTCAATTAGGGATTTATAGTATGCTAAGGTTCTATATATAACAACTGTATGAATTTTGTTCATTTAAGCCCTGTGGATGTTCTGTCCGTAATCTGAAAATCCAAAAGGAGGCCTAATCACCACCCTCCCACCTTTTTTTTGTTGGATCTTCTTGATATTATTCTTGAAAAAAATTACTTCAAATTTGATGAAAAATACTATTTCCAAATACAAGGTGTAGCCATGGGCAGTCCTGTCGCGCCAGCGATAGCCAATTTATTCATGGATAATTTGGAGAATGAAACTATCTTGAATCACACAAAGAACCCTGTAGCGGACGGCATTATCAAATATTGTAGATTTATTGATGATATCTTTATCATTGTTAATTCACATCAGGAGGCAGTAACGTTATTATCCTGGATCAATACAATTCACCTCAAAATTAAATTTACAGGAAACATCAGTTCTACATCCTTGATTTTTCTAGATGTCGTGGTTACAAAGGAAAATGATCGATTGAAAGTGAGTAACCACCGAAAAACCACTGATAGAAACTCCTTGTTACATTACAACAGTTACCATCATTGGGCATTAAAAAATAATTTACCCTTTACACAGATGCTCAGGATTAAACGCAACTCCTCTACCCTACAGGACTTCAATCAGGAAATGGAAGAGACAAAAAGCAGGTTCAGAAATCGAGGTTACCCAGAGTCCATAATACAATCAGCCTACTCGAAGGTTGCCAGTATTCCTAGATCTAAACTCCTAGAGGACAAAATTAGACCAGGAGTAGACAGATTGATATGGCCACTCACACTTACAAGTTTGTCCAATCTAGCCATCAAAACTGTTAAAAAGTACTGGAACTTAATAAGAGACATCCCTGGATGTGATAGACCCCCTTTGGTAGCATATAAAAGAACAAGGAATATTGGGGATATATTGGTACATTCAAACATAACCAATAGGCCCCGGACTGTAAAATCTAATCTGGTGGGCAACTATCGCTGCCATCATTGTTCAGTATGCAGCCAATTGATAGAGACCAAAATCTTGACACACCAACATCTATCATTCGAATTTAAATTTCCCCATTTTGCCACCTGTACAACCAAAGGGGTTATTTACATGATAATTTGTGATTGTAATTTATCATATGTGGGGCAGACTCGTCGAGAAGTTAAGAGCAGAATTATAGAGCACAGGAGCAAAATACGAAATCATGTCAGAGAATCCATATTGTACAAACATTTCTGTGATCTACAGCATAGTCCTGAATCATTCAAATACCACATACTAGAAGTAGTATCACAATCCAAACATATGGACTTCAATAATAAACTTTTGCAAAGGGAAACATATTGGATTTTCAGATTACGGACAGAACATCCACAGGGCTTAAATGAACAAAATTCATACAGTTGTTATATATAGAACCTTAGCATACTATAAATCCCTAATTGAATACACCCAATACAATAAGGGTACTCATAGCACCATCTGGTGGTATTTCTTCTATATCTTCATATAAACCTTTCTGTTTCTTTAACATCTTCCCCTTTAAATTGAGGCAACCCCTTGATGCTTTTCATACTCGCAATTAGAACCTAACACACAGCAGAGTATCCCGTGAGTATATACTGTTTTAGAAATATACAATTTGTTTAAAAACAAATTTTTGGATGTTTGTAACTCTTTAATGCTTATGGCCACTCCTTGTTCCTTTGACCTAGATTCCACTGTAAAAAACAGGTATCTCTAAGGAGAACAAGTGTTAAATTTGGAACTATGTAAGTATATTGTAATGTTGTTTATAGTTATTACTCAATGGATAGGTGGTTACTTATATTTTGTGTATGTAACTATTGGTGTCTTTGATATACATTTCATAATGTAAATGACATGTATCTCTAAAGAGAACAAGTGTTAAGTTTGGAACCATGTTAGTATTAGGCAATGGATGATGTTTTATGGATATATTTTGTTACTTATGTTAGTGTACGTAACTATTTTCAGACCACCAGAGGAAGGCCTGTTGCAGGGCCGAAACCGGTCGTGGCGAACTTACTCTTCTCGGCAATAGAATATACAACGCCGATTGCACTTCAATGTATATTGGACTATCCATTTGAGGCTGCTTGTTATTACTGTGAATTTAACGCCGACTGCATTTCTATGTATATGGGACAATCCATTTGATGGTGTTCGATATTACTGTGAATTTAAACAGTATATTAATTTGCCAGATATATTATTTACTGAACTGATTCATTTTCAATTGTATATATAGGAGGTCATTTGTGTTTGAGTTGACTCAGGAACCCATTTAGAGTGATCACTAAAGAATACCAGGTGCTATAGACCATTAAACATGACTTAAGTTTTAAAAATGCTTTCTAATATATATGTAATTTAATTGTTTTCCCCTGCTTTTGGCATTCCTTTTGTAAATGTGCCTTGGAGCACCCTTAGATCTGGTATGTTTGTGCAAAATACATTGTTCACAAGGCTGGGGAGTACAGCTGCTCTGTAAGGGTTGTGTGCAACTCACTTCTTGAGTGTCACTGCAGCTCCTGCTCCAAGCCAGCTATGGAGCTCCATGCAAGATCTTATCCATCATGGTACTAATGCTGATATCAGAATGGGGCATGCACATAACCAGCATTAGTGACAGATTTTTGTGCACCTCCCTTTTCTTCCTGGTCATCCATGTGGGAAATTCTGACCTCAGGAGAAGCACCTGTACAACTAGGATCACCTGGTCATGTAGATACCTTGACAGATGTTAGATTGGGGCATCCGTGCAACAAGGAAGAATGTGGGGGGATTACTTTCCTCCTTCATACTGGTCATGGGGGCTCCCATTTTGATGACAGCAGAGGCATCTGCACTAGCCAGGAGATTGGATGGAGCTCCATGGCTGGCTAGGAGCAGCAGTGGCATGACAGGCACGATCCATCCCTTTTCCTTGTATTGATGAGCATAAGGAAAGGGCAATGACATTAGTGTCTAGTATGGACAACATATTGGGCTGAATTGGACCTGATCTAGCTGTCCAGACTGTCAAAAAGCCACATCATACTGTGGCATTTACAGCAAATTCTTTCCAAACATAGCTATAGCATCCTCAATGGAGGTGTAGAGACCCAGAAATAGTAAAAAAATAAATAAATCAGGGGACCTTCCTCTGCTCCTTCCCTCAGGTCTCCACTGGGATGAAGCAATGGTCATCTTGGGAGGATATGGCTGCAGCTGAATGTTTGAGTTTGGATATATCTCATCCTGCTTCACAACCTCCTAAGGATTAAAGTTATAGGAGCCCCAATTTCTTTCCAACATGGTGATTCTAATAAAGACTCAGAAGAGTTTGAATTGTGATACTGATGTTGCCATCCCTTCTTCTATAGGATCAGGGTTTGATGGGATTTTCTCTAATTTTATATACAGTTTGAGTATTCCTTTTCTGGAATTCCTAAATCATAGAATCATAGAGTTGGAAGAGACCTTGTGGGCCATTCAGTCCAACCCCCTGCCAAGAAGAAGGAAATCCAAAATAAAATACAAAATTGTCAACTTGGGTGGCTGGGCTAGTGATAATTTCCTTTCTGATAGGTCCTCGTACACAAATATTTTTAAATATACAAAATTATCAAAATGTTGCGTATAAAATTACTTTCATGCTAGGTATATAAAGTCTATATGAAACCTAAATGTGTTTAGACTTAGGTCTCATCTTCAAGCTATCTCATTATGTACATGGGAATAGTCTAAAATCCAAAATAAAATAAAATAATTCTGAAATCCAAAACATTTCTGTTCCCAAGCATTTTGGATAGAGGAGACTCAAATGCATCACTACTACTGATTGGGATGTTTTTATGTTATCTTATATTGGGTCCCATGGTGTGGGAATGCAGTATAACAATTCATTAAAAACAAACAAAACAATTTTTGATGTCACAGGTGGGACAGTTTTTTGAAAAAGCAACCACAGCTATTTGTTTGCTTTATGACCTTATTTCACCTTCCAGAGCCAAAGCTTTTATAGAATGATTGACAGGCAGGGATTAGACCACTACATTACAATGCATTACAATGAAAGCCAAACTAAGCCCTCTAACAGCATTGGATTAAAATGTAGTGACCCTGCATTAACATCAATCAAAAGATATTACAAGTGTGTGACATACCTTGGGAGAAAATTGACTTGGTAAACCAGGAATGGTGAATATGTGTTTCTCAAACTGTGCTCCTCCAGGTGTTTTGGACTTCAGCTCCCAGAAACCCCAGCCATTTTACCAGATATTAGGAATTGTGGAAGCTGAAGTCCAAAACATCTGGAGGAGCACAATTTGAAAAACTTTGCACTGGACAATTATGGTACTATATTAAATAGCCATGGTTCTTTCCTGGGGAATATTGAGATTGGTAGGTTAGCTCAGGACATTTGGAATTCTAAGCCAGACCACTCCAGTGCCTTAGCAAACTACAAATCTCAGAATACTATAGGATGTGGCCCTGACAGTTAAACTGGAATTGTAGTACTATAATTGTGGTTCCCAACCTTCTTTTGACCAGGGACCACTTTGATCAGGACCACTTTGATCAGGACCACTTTCCAACATTAGTACCAAAATGGTTATGAATCAGTTTTTGGTCAACTTTAGATTGGTTTGGTTATTTGGGGTGCTGATTCAGAAAATTGCATTGGATAGACCACATCAGCTGGTCAGCTCTATGGGGCTGGTCAGCTCTACAGATAAATAAATAAATAAATAAATAAAGAGGAAGGAGGTTTGCAGACCAGATTTTCATTCTTGTGGCTCACTGCTGGGCCGCAGCCCACAAGTTTTGAGATGTGGGTCAGGGCAGGAGAGGTTATTTAGTGAACTATTTAATGGATGGCAGGGTGTTATCAGCAGTCAAGGCACTCACAAGAGAATCTTGGAAATATCTTTAATGCTAGGTTACTACGCTACAGCAAAGTTACGATTAAAGAAAATGTGGGCAAACAACTATTCCAAAGCCTCCCTAAAACCCCAGCCCTTCAGTTCATTAATATTCTGCAAACATCCCATTCCAGCATTCTTCTGGAACTTGGCCATACAGCCTGGAAAACTCACAGCAACCCATGAAAACCTTCAACAACACATCACATTCCAGTCCTAACTGACTGATGTTATCACTCTCTTCTCAGGGTAGGCCAGAATTATCAACCTTTTTTCATGGTAGGCCTCCCAATGTTATACATTCTTTATCTTGGGATGAATTATGGCATGGTGATGCTCTGGTGTTTTATAGACACCGAAACAGACTCTGTGACAAAATATACTTAACTGGCTAGCTGATTCAGAATACTGGTTATGATGTTCATTATCATCAACATTGTTACATCATAATCCAAGTTGTCATTGCAGTTATTGTCACTACCACCAATACCATCAAATTGTTCCCATTTACATACGTCCATCAATACCTAGTTGGGGCAGGGAGGGGTATAATCTTCTTTAGTTAATGTTGTGGGAAACAAATTATTTCTTTCCAATGGGAACATTTTCTGTTCTGTATTTATAGAGATTGATTCATACTCCCCCCCCCCCCCGACAATTGAAGCAATTTTTGATTGCAAATGCATTTGAGATAATTCCACGAATGGAGAACAAGATGCCAAACCTAAAGATGCCTCCTTTAGGTGCCACTGGGATTCTTGTTCTCTCTCATTCAAATAGAGGTCTTTGGAGATTCACTCTTCTCTCATTTCTCCTTCATCAAGGTTTTAAAAAAATCTGAAATGGAAGTCTCTGGAACTCGGATCTTCCCTCCTTCCTCCTTTCTTCAAAGAACTCTATTTCTGGTTTTGTTAACTGCCTTGACTTGGAAGAAGGATGGGGGAAGGAGGAGAGAAGAGTGGAGCTTCAGACCTCCATTTTGTAGTTTTTAAACTGCCTTGACTTCAAAGAAAGAAGGAAGGAAGGGAAAATCAGCCTCAAAATGGGTGTGTGACTATTATGCAAGCAAAACAAAACAAAATTGGTATGTGATTATCATTCAAGGAAAACACAAATAGGGGTGTTATTATTATGTGATGACGACTATTATGGTATACTGAGAACACTAGAGGCAAAGCACAACTATAAATGCGGAAATTTCTCTCTGCTTCTGGCTACTGAGTTAATCTTTCAGAACTAGAAAGCAGCTTGCATCAAACAAATGATGCAAACACAAGTGTCCGAAGGTGCACTTTTGTTTCCACTTGTTGCTGTACAACACTCAGTGGAGAGGCCACTTGGGTTGCAATCATAATCAAAAGCTGACCTGGCATATTAAAACCATAGGGTGCCTTCTGTGAGACAATTTTCCCAGGGAAAGAGTTTCCAAGCTCTCTAATTTTAAGCCATTACTGGCACCATGACAAACATACCTTTCCTCAGCCCACCTTGAAAAGGTCAGTCAATTTACACACCAAATTCTACCCTTGCCTAATGAAATCAGCAAGGACCGCATGCATGCATAGGCTTGTGTTTTTGTTTTCTAAAGAATAAAATACCAAGGCGGAATCAAAACAAGGGAAGTTAGCAATTTCACCAACTGTGCCAAGGAGAGAACAAAGTAGAGTTAGTGGTGCCTATTTGCTCCCACGCTGCACAGTTGCTGTTGACATTTGACAGAAATGTGTCTTTTCCTTGTACTAGTTAAATAGTTTGTGCATCAGCTAATAGAATTACATGCCTTTTTTTTTCAAGATTCATAATGCAAAGCTAACCCACTGAAGTTCATCTGACTGGTTATTATGGAGATCATGTTGTATGCTAACCTCTTCTACACTTTTTTCTATTGGTAATTGCTGGAAGTAGGATCATGTTTCCCAGCTCCACTCTCCTACATCAAGGCATGGGAAGGACTTCCCACAACATTAGGCCACACCACTGGTATATGCTGCATGTGCCTTCCTCATCCTATCTCCACCCCAATAGCACTAGTTTCCAGAAACATTCTCATGGTGTTGCCATCACCAGTCATAGCAACATAGGAAACTACACTATACTGAGTCAAACCATTGGTTTATCTAGCCTAGAACTGTGAGCTCTGATTACAGGAATGGCTCCCCAATTTTACAGGCAGGAATCTTTCTTTCCCTCTCTCTATCTAGCGATGCAGGGGATTAAAACTAGACCTTCTGCATACTCTACCAATGAGTTATGACACCATCCATTTTAGTGTAGTCACCCACCTCAGTTGTTATGTGGAATTTCTGCTATGGGCCATGGTGGTGGTTTTGTGTGGCAGTCCAGGTAGCAATCTACAGTTATCTGAGTCACTTATGCACCACGTTAAATTATCCCAAATGAAGTGCCTAATCCACTGCTGAAAGACTCAAATAAGAACAGAACAAACAAAACATGCACTACAAACTTTTCCAGCAGTCATCAAAATTCAAGATGGCCCCTTCTGAGCCCCTAGGCCCTTAGTAATTGACTGGACATGCCAACCCAATTCCAACTATTCTGCAAGTTAACTGGAAGATTTATTAATACCTTGCCCTACAGCAAGTGATCTTAGTGTGGATTCAAATTACAAGACAAGAGATTCTACTCAAGCATTAAGGAGATTTCTACACTGACCACTGAGGCTGGATCTATACTGTTACATAATCCAGTTTAATAATCTGGATTTTATACGCAGTGTAGCCTCAGATTTAGGCCCCTTCTACATTGACATATAATCCAGGTTATCAAAGCAGATAACCCACATTATTTGCTTTGAACTGGATTATGAATCTATGACATATAATCCAGTTCAAATCAGATAATCTGAATTGTATATGGCAGTGTAGCTAGGGCCTTGGATTGGTGTAGAAACGGATCAGCCCTATGACAGCTAAAAATCATATGGGGCTGATCCAGGTTAACCTGGGACAAAACCATCTTAATGTTCAGAGCTCAGAGACACAGTGTGGCAGTTCTCTGTCTATCCCCCCTCCCCATGTTGCAGCAGTCCCCAGCCATGACATGGCACATAGTACTTTTCCGGCATTCTGCCTGATGTCTCTATTGCCTAAGAAAAAAAATACCTAACTCAAACAACAAGAAAAATTAGCACTTGAGATTTATAGATCTTTTCAGAACAAAGTAGTTTGGTTAAATAAGTACTATTACCAGTTCAACTGCATCCTAAATAAATATCATCAATTTTGTTTAAAATAACTCAACACTATCGTATCTATATTCATTTACTCATAGACTAAAAAAACTATTGTGGTTTAATTTACTTTGCATTACTATGCATTGATTTAATGCTTTAATCAACCAGTCAGAACCAGTTTGCACATTATTGTGACCACTTGAGGACACTTTTTGTGCCTGTTTGATGCATGGAATCAGATTTATATCAGAAAGCAGGAAAGCACAGATTTATTTCCAAGATTTATTTCCAATATTTATATACTACCCTTCTCACCCGAAGGGACTCAGGGGACTCAGATGTTGTTGATGAAGTTCATAACTTATATGTTAGGTTTCATATGGGACACTGATCTCAGTGCATTTACAATGAGTTGAGAAGAAACTGAGATAATGAAGGTAATTAAGGCACAGCTGACTTTTGCTTTGAGGAATAGCTCATGAAATCCAAACCATATTTCTCTGCTGCTCCATACGAGTTTGTTTCGTTGTTTGGTCTCAGAGAAGCCAAGCCATAATGGCCTGGTGAATTTTGAAAATATATTATTTGTGGATGCTACAGTTAAACATAAACAAGACACATCTTCTTTATTGTACAGATGATTAAAACCTAAGTGCAAAGAATTGCCAGATTAGAAGCTGCAAGTCCAGACTATCCATGTGTGGTTGGAAATGTTTCTGAATCCTGCCAAAGTAAAGTCTGGGTATATTTTGCAGTTTGCTGCTAGTAGTGAAGTTCAACAATGTTTTGCACTGAAGAATTAATAATGCCTCAGAGTAAAAAATAGTAGTTTGAATGATCCCAAGTGTCCTTGTTTACATATCCTGTGATGTAAACTTACATTCTTAAGGATGTTTCCCACCTCTTCTGTCCCTATCAGATCTCTTTAAATTCTTCCCTAGAATAAAGCTAGATTAGGTTAGCATCCTGAGTAACTTTTCTATTTTAGAAGGGAGTATCTATAATAAAGTCTTTAGTTTGTTCCTCTAAGCCATTTGTGTCTCCGTAATGACAGTTTCTAACCACTGCATATGATCTTTATCAAACAGCATATAATAGTACATAATGTACACAAGACACTTTCAGTTCACTGTGTGCAATTGAATATTTGATGGAAAAAATTATTAAGTGCTATCATCTACATATTTATTTATTTTTTTATTTACAGTATTTATATTCTGTGATGACTCATGGGCCTTGTAGTCCTGCTTATGACACTGTAATGCCTGATGATGAAGAAAACTTGGGTTTTTTACCTTCCCAGTCTGAACTGGAATCTTCCCAGCCAGATCCTTCCCAGGCAGATCTGGGAACCTTGCACCTGCAAGAGAGTTGTGACCCAGAAGTATGTCAAACAAATCCGGAGCCCACTTCTCCTGTGTTCTCCCGCCATGAGTTTTGTAAACAACAGAGAAGTTTGGAAGCTGCTTCGCGCAGGAGTGCGAGGATAGCAGCCAAGAATTCAGCCAATTAAGTCTGCTTTTTCGTGAGAATCCTTAAGGAGGCAAACATCTGGTCTCAAAGATTAGCTTTCGTTTCTGGTTCCCAGAGAACTGCTTCGGCGGGAAAGTTAGACTCTATATAGGTGATTTACCCGCGAAGTAACTTCGCGGAGTCAATTCGTCAACCTCCGGGGCGAGTTGTGTCTGGACAGCGCGCTCCGTTTCAAGCCTCGCTCCTGCTCAAGCCTTGCCCTGCTTTCCAGCCTTCGCTCCTGTTTCTGTCTTTGATTACCTACGGACCTTGCTTGTTTCCCAGGACTAAACATTGCCTTGTATCACGGATTTTACCAAGTTTTTCCACGGACCTTGTTCTTGTTCCTTGTTACCTTGTTCCACGTTTTAAGCCTTGTTTCAAGTATCAAGTTATTTCCTAGCCTTGCTCAAGTTTATGGACTAAAGGACCTTGTCATCTCCCCTCACTTTGCCTGGCAAAGTGAGTGTTTCGGTTATTGGATTACAACTTTGAACCTTAATATTTCATATTAGACATCGCTTTTTTGGACTAATTTAGACCTTTCCCGAAAGGTCTGCTTTTGGACTATTTCATATACTTGCTTTTATTAACTTTATATATTCCTTCAATAAAGATATTAGATAGATTCTGGCCTCTGTGTTTGGTTATTGGTGCCTTTGCAGCCTGGGTCCTGACAGTTTGACTCCGCCACCCATAAGCACCAATTAACCAAGGCCAGAATGTCGACCGGAGCCGCGCCGGCTGGGCAGCCGCTCAGCTACACCATCAGCAAAGATGAAGTGGATCGCATCCGTGACAGACTCAACGCGCAGGATGGAGAAATAAAAGGATTGAGGGAGCGCGGAGTCCGCCTCCCGGCCATGGCGTTGCCAACTAAGTTTTCTGGAGAAGCTTCCAAGGTCCAAGTTTTCCGCCGCCAGTGCCAGGCTTACCTAGAGGCCCGTGCCGCCGAGTTTCCCCAAGAAGACATCAAGGTGGCGTGGGTTTACAGCCTTCTAGACGGACCAGCGGCCAGCTGGGCGACGGCCCTATTCGATCAAGCCTCTTCCCACCTAAGAACAGCGCAACGCTTCTTGGATCACCTTAAGGAGACCTGGGGAATCGAGGACAATTTGGAGGCAGCCGGCCATAAACTCCGGCGCCTCTTTCAAGGAGACAGACCCATGTCTCAGTACATAGCTGAGTTCCGAGTGCTGGCCCACAGCACCGGCTGGAACGATGTAGCCCTCAGGGGACAATTTCGGGAGGGTCTCAACATTGAAATGCTGGAAGAAATCTCCAAGGTGGACCCTCCCCAGTCCCTCGAAGCACTCATTGACCAATGTTTACGGGCTGAAGTCTTGATTGCCAACAGGAAACAATGGGTACGTGGTCAGAGCGGTAGAGCTGGGGCAAAACCCCCCGCTCCCGCCAGCGTCCAGCCGCGTCCAGTGTGGAGACCCCCACCACCAACCCCATACCCCAGAGGGAGCGAGGAGGTGCCGATGCAGTTGGGCAACGTGCGACCCAGGTTAGATGCCGCCGAGAAGGCCCGTCGCCAACGCTTAAATCTCTGCTGGTATTGCGGAAATGGGGGCCACTTCGCCAGAGAGTGTCCAGCCAAAGGGAAGCCCGCCGCCCGTCTTGCGGCGGCGTCCTCCACGGAGACGAAGGCGTCTGAGGCGGCTGGCACACAGCCGGCGGGGGAAGCCAACGACCGGGCGTAGAGAGGCTCGCCAACCCGGTCAGGAAACCCATTCAAGAGCCGCCAACCGGAGTCCTGTTCCTTCTAGTGGTCACCTTGTGGTCAGCAAAAAGGGGACCCGTCATGATCCACGCCATGATAGACTCCGGAGCCACCAACAACTTCATTGACAGAGAGTATGCCGACTCTCTGGGATTACAATATCATGACTTCAAGAATGCCCGTGTGGTGCAAGCCATAGACGGCCGCCCCCTCAAGACGGGGCCCGTAAGCCAGTGGTCAGAACCCACCAGGATGTGGATAAGGGAACATATGGAAGAGATTTCTTTCTTTGTTACCGAGGTTCCCCATTTCCCTGTGATTTTGGGAATCCCGTGGCTGACTCTCCACGACCCAAGCATCTCCTGGTCCAACAGAGAACTACAGTTTGCTTCAAAGTACTGCCAAAACCATTGCCTCGTAGCCAAGGTCTGCCATGCCACAGAGACCGAGCCCATCATCACCCTGCCCAAGAAGTACTCCGAGTATTGGGATGTATTCAATGAAAAAGAAGCCGAGAAATTACCCCCACATAGACCTTATGACTGTGCCATTGACTTGGTGGAGGGGGCCCCGATCCCGCGAGGGCACCTATACTCCCTGACTGAACCGGAGCAAGAAGCTCTCAGGGAATTCATAGAGACAAACCTTCGCAAGGGATTCATCAGACCCTCTCAATCCCCAGCCGCCTCCCCAGTGATGTTTGTGAAGAAGAAGTCAGGGGAATTACGCTTGGTGGTGGACTATAGAGCATTGAACAATATCACCAAGCGGAACAGTTATCCCCTGCCCTTAATCTCGGATCTACTGGACCGACTTCGAGGAGCCAAGGTCTACACCAAGCTGGATCTTCGAGGGGCTTATAATCTAGTTCGCATCAGAGAAGGGGACGAGTGGAAGACTGCCTTTCAGACTAAATTCGGATTATTCGAGTCCCGAGTTATGAATTATGGATTATGCGGAGCCCCCGCAACGTTCCAGCATTTTGTCAATGATATTTTTCAGGACTATCTAGATCGGTTCTTGATAATCTACCTGGACGATTTTTTGGTGTTTTCTAGATCACAATCAGAACATGAGAACCACGTCAAAATGGTGTTACAACGTTTGCGAGATCATGGACTTTATGCCAAGTTGGAAAAATGCGCTTTCGATCTACAAGAGGTAGATTTCCTTGGTTACTGTATCTCGCCTCTAGGGCTCTCCATGGATCCAGCCAAGGTTTCAGCAGTATTGGAATGGCGGGCGCCAACTAACAAGAAAGAGGTGCAGCGTTTCTTGGGGTTCGCGAACTATTACCGCAAGTTCATTCCAGATTTTGCCCGCTGGTCTGACCCAATCACTAGCTGCATCCGTGGAAAACAGCCCTTCCGCTGGACTGATCAAGCAGAGAAAGGGTTCCAGCAACTAAAGAAATTATTCACGTCCCAGCCAATTCTACAGCACCCAGATCCTGGAACCCCTTTTGTTGTGCAAGCGGACGCCTCGGATGTGGCAATTGGGGCTGTACTCTTACAACCGGTGGGAGACCACCTTCATCCCTGTGCCTTTTACTCCCGTCAACTAACCACACCAGAGAGAAATTACACCATTTGGGAAAAGGAACTACTGGCCATAAAGGCAGCCTTTGAAACTTGGAGACATTGGCTAGAAGGGGCCAAATTTCCCATTGAAGTCCACACTGATCATCGAAATCTAGAACATCTAAGAACTGCCCGCAAACTAAATCAGAGGCAACAACGTTGGGCTTTATTCTTTGAACGTTTCAACTTCCAGATCCATTATGTGACCCCAGCCCAAACCAAGCAAGCAGACGCCCTGTCACGTAAACCGGAATACGCTGCAGGACGCAAGGAGACCTTTGAATCCCAACTACTACAACCCGAGAACTTTGCCACGCTCACAGTGGGGAACACCAAATCCACTCCCATTGGTTCAACTTCCTCTACTCCAGGACCCATCTGTGCTCAAGAAATCAGGGCTAGTCAGCAAGCAGATGCCTGGGCGCAGGACCAACTTCGTCAAGGTCTGCATTTTCCCTTTTCGCTTAAAGATGGACTGCTTTGCTATAGAAATCATGTTTATATCCCACCCGGACCGGGCAGGGAAAAAGCGCTTCGTCTGTGTCATGACTGCAAACCAGCAGGGCATTTCGGACTATTTAAAACCATGCATCTGATCCTAAGGGATTTTTGGTGGCCCAAGATCCGCAAAGATGTGGAAAAATATGTCAACACCTGCCCAGTATGCCAGCGCTCCAAGATAAGAAGGGAGAAACCCTCAGGGCTTCTACATCCCCTTCCTACCCCATCTCGCCCATGGGAAATAATTTCTGCGGATTTCATCACTGACCTACCACCTTCCTGTGGATTCACCACGATCCTAGTGGTGGTGGACCTTTTCACCAAGTTAGCCCATTTCATACCCTGTGAAGGTCTCCCCACGGCCAAAGAGACTGCAGATCTATTCCTTCAACATGTTTTCAGACTACATGGATTGCCCAAGAGTTTAGTCACAGACCGTGGATCTCAATTCACCTCTCGTTTTTGGAAGGCACTACAAAAACTATTGGGCATAGACTCTCGCTTATCTTCAGCTCATCATCCTCAAACAGATGGGCAAACGGAGCGCACCAATGCCACCTTGGAGCAGTATCTTCGCTGTTATGTAAACTACCAACAGGACAATTGGGCTTCTCTGTTACCACTGTCAGAGTTTGCTTATAACAATGGAGTTCAAGCTTCTACAAAAGAAACGCCGTTCTTTGCAAACTACGGCTTCCACCCACGTTTCTTTCCCCCTGTCATTGAAACTTCAGAAGTTCCCGCAGCAGAGGATTGGCTGCAGGAACTCACAGCGGTACAACAACTTTTGCTCCAGCAACTGGACCAAGCCAAGGAGGACTATAAACGCCACGCTGACAAACATCGCCAGCCGGGCCCCGAAATCAAGGTAGGAGATCGGGTTTTCCTGTCCACTCGCTTTCTGCCCTCCCACCGCCCTTGCCGGAAGTTAGATGCCCGTTTCATTGGCCCCTATCCAGTGGTGGCGCAATTAAACCCCGTGACTTTCAAACTCCAACTTCCGCGTTCAATGCGCATCCACCCAGTGTTTCACCGTTCCCTGCTCCTTCCGGCGGATGGTGTGCGTCCTGATACAGACCAACCGGCTCCCCCTCCTGTTTTGATGAATGGGGAGGAGGAGTTCGAGGTTGAGGACATTTTAGATTCTCGCTTTCACCGCCGCCGCCTGCAATATCTCATTGACTGGGTGGGTTTTGGCCCTGAGGAGCGCTCTTGGGAAGACGCCTCCACAGTTCACGCTCCTGATCTAACCCGTCGCTTTCATCAGACCTATCCCACCAAACCGCGGCCTCGCGCTTCGGGGAGAGAGTCCCAGTTTGGGAGGGGCCCTGAGGAGGGGGATAGTGTGATGACTCATGGGCCTTGTAGTCCTGCTTATGACACTGTAATGCCTGATGATGAAGAAAACTTGGGTTTTTTACCTTCCCAGTCTGAACTGGAATCTTCCCAGCCAGATCCTTCCCAGGCAGATCTGGGAACCTTGCACCTGCAAGAGAGTTGTGACCCAGAAGTATGTCAAACAAATCCGGAGCCCACTTCTCCTGTGTTCTCCCGCCATGAGTTTTGTAAACAACAGAGAAGTTTGGAAGCTGCTTCGCGCAGGAGTGCGAGGATAGCAGCCAAGAATTCAGCCAATTAAGTCTGCTTTTTCGTGAGAATCCTTAAGGAGGCAAACATCTGGTCTCAAAGATTAGCTTTCGTTTCTGGTTCCCAGAGAACTGCTTCGGCGGGAAAGTTAGACTCTATATAGGTGATTTACCCGCGAAGTAACTTCGCGGAGTCAATTCGTCAACCTCCGGGGCGAGTTGTGTCTGGACAGCGCGCTCCGTTTCAAGCCTCGCTCCTGCTCAAGCCTTGCCCTGCTTTCCAGCCTTCGCTCCTGTTTCTGTCTTTGATTACCTACGGACCTTGCTTGTTTCCCAGGACTAAACATTGCCTTGTATCACGGATTTTACCAAGTTTTTCCACGGACCTTGTTCTTGTTCCTTGTTACCTTGTTCCACGTTTTAAGCCTTGTTTCAAGTATCAAGTTATTTCCTAGCCTTGCTCAAGTTTATGGACTAAAGGACCTTGTCATCTCCCCTCACTTTGCCTGGCAAAGTGAGTGTTTCGGTTATTGGATTACAACTTTGAACCTTAATATTTCATATTAGACATCGCTTTTTTGGACTAATTTAGACCTTTCCCGAAAGGTCTGCTTTTGGACTATTTCATATACTTGCTTTTATTAACTTTATATATTCCTTCAATAAAGATATTAGATAGATTCTGGCCTCTGTGTTTGGTTATTGGTGCCTTTGCAGCCTGGGTCCTGACATATTCCGCCCTTCTCACCCCGAAGGGGACTCAGGGCGGATCACATTATAACACACATAGGGCAAACATTCAATGCCCATAAACACATCAAACAGAGACTGAGAGACACACACGCAGAGGCAAGTTAACTTTCTTCTGAGGGGATGTTCGATTCTGGCCACAGGGGGGAGCAGCTGCTTCATCATCCACACTGACGGCACTTCCTCATACCAGGTCGTAAATTAGTTAATCTTGCCTCCCCACTTTTATTAGTGGTACCTTATCTCCTACTTGATAGATGCAACTATCTTTCGGGTTGCTAGGTCAGCAACGAGCAGGGGCTATTTTTTATTTTTAATTGACGGGTGCTCACCCCGCCACGGGCTGGCCTCGAACTCATGACCTCATGGTCAGAGTGATTTAAGGCAGCTGCTCAACAGCTGCGCCACAGCCCGGCCCCTACATAGACATAGGAGAAGAATAATTTGCATCTTCATGTATGAGAAGTCAATGCCACTTAATAATTATTTAAATATATGAGATAGAAAATCCCCAAGCTCTTCCCTCCATACAAATAATACAATAAATCATGATGCATAGTGACTGATTCATATCGCCTAATTGTGAGAGTGCCCCTGCTGATAAAACAATTTTGTTGAATGTTTTCAGAGGCAGAAATATGTCCACCTACCTAGTAAAGTTGCTGGAGTTAAGAATTATTCTGTTTATCAAAATAAGATTATAAGCATTAGAGTTTTGTTTTTATGGAAATACAATGCTCAGAGAACCTGTACTATGTATATCTTATTAATAGTGTGGCTAAGAAGAGGAATCATGTATTAATAAGGTTTTACCAGTTCAATAAATAAAAATGTTTTGATCAGTTAATGTAATAGATCAGTTCAGTTAATTGACTAAATGTAGCAGACCTATGGTAATCAATTCAGGTAAAATACAACATAGAGAGCCTAAGTTATTGCTTCAAAATTCTTAGTGCATGAATGTTATTCACAGCCTATTGTATTAATTAGGCTACAATTTTATGTACACATATTTGGGATAAGGCCTTTAAGTGTGTAAGATTTAATTCTAACCAGACATCTATACAATTATATTGTTAGCATGTAGCGGTGTGCATCACCCATCCTGTTTTTTGGGAAATTCCCGATAATATTTGAAGTTACTCAATTTTAGTTAGTTGTATAGACAGCCTATGTAGTTTTGATAATTGAAGGATTTTTAACAGATTGGATGGTGAAAATACATTGCTTACTAACTTATTGTCTTTGCCTCTGTAATTAGGTTTTGTTTGTTTCTTAACAATGTTTACTGATTTATTGTTTTTTTTTTGCCCAATGACAATATGGAAATCCTGGGATCTATAGTTTGAGAAGGTTCTCAGAATTTTCTGCTACAGAGATCTTCTGTCTTACTCTGAATTATAGAATTATTGGAGCTCTCCAACAGAGAATTCCAGGATCCCATGGATGGAGCCATGCTGAGGTAAAGGTAAAGGTTTTCCCCTGACGTTAAGTCCAGTCGTGACTGACTCTGGGGGTTGGTGCTCATCTCCATTTCTAAGCTGAAGAGCCGGCATTGTCAGTAGACACATCCAAGGTCATGTGGCCGGTATGATGGCATGGAGCACCGTTACCTTCCAGCCAGAGCAGTACCTACTGATCTACTCACATTTGCATGTTTTCGAACTGCTAGGTTAGCAGGAGCTGGGGCTAACAGTGGGCGCTCATTCCGCTCCCGGGATGTGAACCTGGGACCTTTTGGTCCGCAAGTTCAGCAGCTCAGCGCTTTAATACACGGTGCCACCAGGGGCATGCTAAGCCATTATAAGTGGTATCAAATTGCTATAATTCTGTAGCATGCATACAATCCTCAATACCATAAGGACAGCTCATAAGACACATGTTATAACTTGAAAAAATGAGCACGGAAAATCTTGGGAATGCATGGGTACCCCTGACCCTTTTGATGATGCATGCCAAAGTCAATGACACATGCAACAGAAATGCATCTTCTTTGCCTAATGCCTAGTAATAATCACACAGCACTTGGTTGCCCTCTACAGGCACATCAGCATATGCACATAGAAGTCTGCTATGAGGTGGGAAATCTTTATGGAACCAGGTTACTTCTTGCACCTGGTTCTCTATACATATATATTGAGCCTTTGTCCAAAGATGATAGCAGACTCTGCTGTAATCATGCCATAAGGTAAAAAGGGTTGGCAACTATCAGAAGCTAGAGAACCCCACTGACGAATACCAGAAGGGCTACATTGCCTTGTTGAAATCCTTACAACACAAAAATATTCTTGCTCTCTTCCTCTTCTTCCTTTGCCTCAAATGTCTTCTGTGTGGTATGAGGAGAATTTTTGTCACATTTTGCTCCTTCTTTAACCATTTCTAAAAGGAAATAAACAGGAAGTAACTTCAAGTACCTGAATCTGAAAACCAGAGATAGACTGGGGATTCTGTTAATATACTGTCCACCCCGCTGCCAAATAGACTCCCTGGCCAAATTCATGGAACTAGTGTTGGAGGTGTTGTTGGAGTCACCCTGATTTTTTGCCTTTGTGTGACTTCAACATACTACTGTTTGTCTAGTACAGCTCAGGGTTCAGGGTATCTATGACAAATATGGGCCTATCCGAATTGGTTTCTGGACTGACTCATTTGGCAGATCATACACTTAGTGCAGTTTTCAGCTTGGAACATACAGATCTGTGGGCAGAGCTAACCAATGCCTCCACGTTGTCATGAACTTTCTGTTCAGGGCTAGTATCACAGCTACAACCTACCCTTGCAGGGTGGAGGACTTATTAAAATGGTCTGCCCTCAGAGGCTAATGGATCCTATGAGATTCCAGGAGGTCTTAGAAGATTCCATGGCTTAGATGTGATCATTGGAGCAGAGGCCAACAATGAGGTGTCCAGCAACTCTGTAAATGGGATTAGACTGGATTAGTTTCAATTGGTGAGTACTGTTGACATGGACAAGTTGCTGGGACAAGTAAGGAAGGCAACCTGCCTTCTTGGCTGCTTATCCAGGGAGGAGATGCAATTCGATCTCAAATACAAAATAAATAAATTAATATGTCTCCCAGGGAGGTAAACTTTCCATCCAGATTAAAAGAGGCAGTAGTTAGATTGCTGCTGAAAAAGCCCTCCCTGGATCCCCTGGACTTCAATAATTACAGACCAGTCTCTAACCTTTGTTTTTTAGTCAAGGTAATTGAGAAGGCAATTGCCCTCCAATTCCAGGCAATCTTGGACGACGCACACTTCCTTGACCCATTTTAACCCAGTTTCAGAAAAGGATATGGAGTTGAGACTGCTACGGTTGCCTTAATGGATGATCTCCGTCTCAACACCAATAGGGGGAGTGTGTCCCTGTTGGTGCTTCTAGACCTCTCAGCGGCTTTCGATATCATCTACCATGGTATCCTTCTGGAACGTCTGAAAGAACTGGGAATCAGATGTGCTGTGTTGCAGTGGTTCTGGTCATACATCTCAGGCAGGTTCCAGATGGTGGCACTTGAGGATAGCTGCTTCTCAATAAAAGGAGCTGTTATATGGCACCCCACTAAGTACCATGCTATCCCAATGCTTTTCAACATTTACATGAAACCACTGAGAGAGATCATCCATGATATGGGGTGGGGTGTTCTCAATATGCTGATGACATCCAAATATATTTCTCCTTGCCTTCAAAAGCATCCTCGGCTAAGGATAGTGATTCTCCTGTGAATGAATGCCTGGAGGAGGTAATGGACTGGATGAGGAAAAACAAATTGAAACTGAAACCAGACAAAACAGAGGTGGTTGCTATTAAGGGAGCTCATCTGGGGATGGAGACATGTCAATCATTTCTAGATGAGGTTACATTCCCCTGAAGAATGTGTTCGCAGCTTGGGACAAGGGCTCCTGGATCTTTCTCTTCAAATGTCAGTCCAGTTAGATGCGACAGTCAAAAGTGCTTACTGCCAGCTTTGGGTGATATATCAGCCACACCCCTTCCTAGATTTGGAGGACCTAAAATGTATGCACTGGCAACCTCAAGGTTGGACTTCTGCAATACACTTTACATTGGGTTACCTTTGTACCAATTTCAGAAACTATAGCTGTATAACCAGCCCTGAACACTGAGGTCCTCTGGGTGGGGGGCAGCTACTCCAACCAGCCAGAACCTAATTAGCAATTGTTACACAGAGGACCTTTTCATCGTCTGCCCAAAGACTGTGAAATGACCTGATGGAACAGCTCAGACAGCTAGATCAGCTATCAGAATTTAAAAAACCAGCTAAAACCTATCTCTTCTGATAGGCTTATCCTGTCAGTTTTAAGAGCGAATTTTAAACTCGTGTCTTGTATTTAATCTCTATTTTAATATGTATTTTTGAAATATGTTGTGATAATTATTTTAATAAATATACATTTTAATAGTGTATTTATAGAATTTTTACAATGTGTATAGTTTTTAATTATGTTGTAACCCGTCTTGAGCCATGAGGACAGGTGTTGTTGTTGGTCATAATAATAATAATAATAATAATAATAATAATAATAATAATAATAATAATTCTTGCTTTAAAATGGACTCTTCCGGGCCTAAGATGACCTTGGGTGAATGACTTGGGGGGGGGGGGGGGAGATAACCCCACCTATAGGGCACATTAAGTAAAAATGTGAACCTTTGTGTGGAAGGTTCAGCATTCTTCCAGTATCTTAGGAAGAGTGATAATTTGACCTTGTAATCTCCAACAGTTGCCCACTCCTTCTTTACATCATGACACAAGGACAGCAATGTAGCCATTGCTACCATTCATGTTGTATTTTTTGCCCAGATTGCTCTTGAGAAACATATGGTGTACTTTCCTGATTTGTGTGTGTGTGTGGAGGGGGAGTGGAGGGAAACGGCACAAGCAGTAGTGTGAACTCTATTGTCACCAACTCCACAAGAAAAGAAAAGAAACACCAAATACCTTTTAGAAATTGCTTAAAGGTAAAGGTGAGAAATCCATAACATCACACCCATGCTTCCTCCCATCATCCTGAAATCCATCTGGAGGTCCATTGGTCAGATCTGAAATTGGCATTTCCAATTAATCACCTGTGAAGAAGTGTCAAGGGCAGCGGTTGTGATGGAAAGCAGGTAGAATCTTCCAGTTGTTAGCAATGATTTTCTCCAGTACTTTACTTTTTTTGCCTACCCTATCAGCAAGATTTTCTTTCCACCATCATTGCTCACATGAACATAACTGTATGTTGCCATTAGCCATATATGTTGCTATCAGCCATAATTTCCTCACGTTCTTTGTTTTTTTATTGAAAAAGATAAGGATACTATACTTTTGTTTTTTCCCCAGTGATAGAAAACTGGAGCGAGAAGAGTCCAATTACCAAAATGATTGGAATGGAAAGAGATACCCAATTGCACATTTTCCCTCATTCATCATCATCACTTCATGTTGTTGATTTTTGGATTGGGGGGGGGGGATTAAATGCATCTTGTGTGTAACAAATAGTATGGTCATGTTTTCCAGCATTTGAGGCATTTGGAAAAGGTAGCAGGATAGACATATTTGATGAATATAGCATAAAAAAAGAAAAACAAGACATTTTATTGAGTTAGGCATTGAACAGAGGCAGGTAGAAATATAGTATGAGTTATGTCAGCAAAAAAGTCCTTTTAGAAATAAGTCAATAAGAGAGTAATGATGGGAAAGAGTGAGCTGAAATTAAGGATGACTCAAAATGTATGAAGTAATTATACCCCTTGAGAAGTTAGCAGGAAAGGTAACGATTAAGTCAATTAGAGACTAATAAATGCCTTGCAAACACTGCTAATGGTAAACTGCAGGTGAAGAATTATATGGAAAAAATACTTTGACAATAATTCAGGCAATCCAGAGGTCCTACATGGCTGCAACTATTAGCAGTTTGTTTTAGTTATTTCTAAAAGTGCCCAAAAGTTCCAAAGTAATTTGGGAACATTTTTTTAAAGTTATTGAATGATTAAATGGATGGTCGAAAGACACCGAAAAAAGGCCTCAGCTGTTCCTGTGGTAAAGTTGCTTCAATTTATAGGGACCCTATGAAGGGCAGAACAAGTTGCTGTATATTGACAAGCCCTGCTCAGGTCTTTGAAACCCAAAGGCATGAATTCATTGACTGTGTTTATCCATCATTAATGTGATATTCCTCTTTTCCTACTACCTTTCCCCTGATCAAGCATATTGTCATTCCTAGTGAGTCATGTCCTCACACGATATAGCTAAAATATGACAGTGTCAGGTTAGTCACCTTTGGTCTTCGGCTGGATTTTTTTAGCTGACCATGATATTCTTGGAACTATTCTCAAGCATTTCATTTCAAATAATCTGATTTTCTGCCTATCGGGGTTTTTCCCTAACTATCCAGCTTCCATAACCAAGCATAGAAACTGGAAATACAATGGCATTATTATTTTAAAAATTCATTAAATGCGATATACCAAAACTAATCTGCTAAAATTCTAATAAACGGGCATGAAACAGAAGCAATAAAAATATGTAAGGGGACCAGACAGGAATGACCGCTCTCCCTTTTAATTTTCCTAATGATACTGGATACATTGCTTGGTATGGCAAATCTTGAACTATTTCAACATCTTTAATATGTTTTGAAGTTATAGACATGATCTGTGGTAATTATTTTTGATATATTAGTATTCACCTGTAAATCTCCCTTTGCACTTTCTTCTTTGACTTTCTTCAGTAATCGCTCCAGATTTACTATTATTTCCTAGGTAAAGGTAAAGGTATTCCCCTGACATTAAGTATAGTTACGTCTGACTCTGGGAGTTGGTGCTCATCTTCATTTCTAAGCCGAAGAGCCAGTATTGTCCATAGACAACTCCAAGGCCATGTGGCTGGCATGACTGCATGAAGTGCCGTTACCTTCCTACTAGAGTGGTACCTATTGATCTACTTACATTTGCATGTTTTCGAACTGCTAGCTTGGCAGAAGCTGGGGGTTAACAATGGGAGCTCACCCTGCTCCTCAGATTTGAACCAGCAACCTTTCGGTCAGCAACTTTATCAGCTCAGCAGTCTAACCCACAGCGCCACCAGGGGCTAATCTCCTAGTTATATCTTAAACTGTTAATATTCCTTCCTCCAATTTTCATGCCTCCTTCCTCCAAATTGAATCTTGCTTTATGTGTATGTTTAACAAGCAATTTAAACAGACAGGATGATAAAATGCAGCCTAAAATGGACCATTTCTAATCTGTGAACCATTGTTTTATTTTACATATATTTTGACAGATTTTAGTTAGAACTAGAGTAGATTCTTTCTCTGTAGTTTGAAGCAGTTCCACTACTATGCAATTTCTTCCTGGTTCCCAGGTGGTTTCAAGTCCTCTTAGCATGTAAGTTCTTGGCAAAATGGCCTGTGGTGCCATAATACTATGGTCAATTCATCCATATTTATTTTTTTCTTGAGGAATCAATTGGAATCAACTTCTCTATATTTGTATGAATTCTCTAGAATGGTGTAAAGAGATGATGGAACAGACCACAATAGCCTCGATACAAACCTAGGACCAGGTGGCTGCCTGGCCTGGTAATGGTTTTCCAGTTGCCCATTGATCCTGAGGCATCATTCCACTCCAATATGAGCCAGTTCACCCAATAGTTCCTCATCCAGCATTTATTTGAATTAGCCCTTCAGGATAGACTCATGTCATGTCAGGTCCTGGGCTTGGACACACCAGCATACTGTGACACCAACCTTGTGCCTCAGCAAAGGTGCCAGATTAACTGGTAGCCAGGAACTGTGGTGGCGCAATGGGTTAAACCCTTGTGCAGACTGAACTGCTAAAGGTTGAGTTGTTGACCTGAAGGTTGCTGGTTTGAATCCGTGAGGTGGAGTTCATCTGGCTCTAGACACTTGAATTCATGCAAAGTATTCCTGGACTAGTTTTTTTTTACTTATTTCGGGTTGCATTTTCCCTATTACCACATCCACTACGTATTTCTCAGGTTGAATACTAATCTCATTTTAGGAGAAGACTGAGGCAAAGAAGGTGTTGAGCAGCTCTGCCTTTTCCCTATCCCCAGTAAGCATTTCATCATCTCCATGCAGAGACCCTAGCCAAAGAACCCCTTCTTACTGGTTTTAACCTCTCTGCCAAACCTGAGCTAATTTTGTGCCTTAGCCTTACAAGCCTTTTCCCTATATATGTTGGTTATTTGTTTTGTCTGAATTCCTCTTTTCATTTCTTGTGCATGTCTCTTTTAGCTCTGCTAAAAGGTCTTTGGACATCCATTCTGTAGAACAGAGGTAGGCCACTGGGGATTTTCCTAATGTGTTAGACTACAGTTCCCATAATTGTAATCCAGAATGGATTGCTGAAGCTATATTTGGACACCTGTGAAACACTTGCTACTGTATTTCTACCTCCTACATGAATTTGTTTGCACAGTAGCATCTTCAGATCTAAACCACAATGCAATGTGTCCTGGCCTATACACAAGCATTTCTTGTTTGCAGATTTGATCTCTCTTTTTTTTTATCTTGAAGCTAATAAAAATCTAGAGGTGTTCAAAGTTTTTGACATGACTAAATAAAACTCCCATCAAGTCTTCTTGTTTCTTAGACCTGACTGCAAAGAGCAGCACTTGACAGCTTTTAGATTTAAATATACAATCAGAAAACAGGAATTTACAACATTTTTTTCCTGGAGATTTCAATGCCCAAATCTGAGTCAGGCAGGAAGGTAGGATGAATATTTGTAGTGTCAACAGTAGGGATGTGTGATCCATTTAAAAATGACACATCTGCTATAAAGCTGTACTATTACTATTTGTGCTTCCAAGTCAACTCCAGTTCACAGTGACCCTGGACACTCTCATGTTAAATAGTTATAGCACTATGATTCTACTTTAGCTTTTCTGAATACATCCTATGGAATTCTGATCAATTTCCTCTACACATGCCAAGCCCCAGTAGTGATAAAAGGGTACATGATCATTTTCCTAAAACCCATTTCTTTCAATGAAATAAGCTATTACTGAGGAAAGAATCAGCATCGGCCACTTCTGCTCATTAAAAATACTGGAGGCTAAAAGTTATAGAAACATAGATTTTTCTCAGCTCTTTCTTCTCTGGCAGTTTGAAGATGTCTCCTTTAAAAGTATTTTCTCTCCCTCCTCTTTTGTTGCTTGGCAGTATAAATCCACACTTCCACAAACTTTTTTAGTTACTCTCTTTTGATATTTTTGCTTTATTATGCTCAACACCAACATAACCCCAACCATGAGAGTGATTGAAGTGTGTTGCCTACAGTTATTTGCATTTAACCTCCTGCTCTATGTCAAGTTTGTTCATGTATGAATTATTAAAAATATTTTGAAACATCTTTTCTTTCCAATGATAATTTTCACTAAACATTTTTTTAAAGAAATGTAACATACAAACTATTTAGTAGAGGTTCAGACTGTCTCAGGGAGGTGCATTATTCACTACTGAAATTATTTGAGCAGAGGCTGAACAGACACGGGTCCTTTGGTTAGATCCTGTATGATAGGTCTTGAACCAAGTAGTATGGATTGGCTCAGTTTAGGAAGGTTCCAAGGACACTTCCAGATCTATAGTTGATGGTGTTATGTTTAATCTCAAGGTTACATTGACAAATGATATCCCTATGTGTTTCACCAAATTTGAGTTACCTGTGGTTACATCTCTGAAACCAAATACAAGAATCCAGAACAGTGTTTCTTCAATGAATTATTTATAACTAATTCACACATGTCAAATGCAAGGCCCATGTGCCTAATCCAGCCCACCACATAATTTTATCTGTCTCATGAGGCTATCAATGCCAGGGCATCATTGTTATATTTATACAGTCTTAGAATTACAAATGTCCCTCTGAGGGCAACAATGAGTTTGACACCCCTGAATTCATAGAGTTGGAAGAGACCACGTGGGCCATCAAGTCCAATCTCCTGCCATTCAAGAAAAACACAATTAAAGCATGCCCAGCAAATGGACATCCAGTCTCTATTTAAAAGCATCTAAAGAAGGATTTACCACCACACTCTGAGGAAGAGTGTTCCACTGTTGAACTGCTCTTATGATCAGAATGTTCTTCGTAATGTTCAGATGGAATCTCCTTTCCTGTAATTTGAACCATTTGCTCCTAGTCCTGATGTCAAGGTCACTAGAAAACAAGCCTGCTCCCTCTTCCTTATGAAGAGCACTGAAGGCAAGAACTGAGGCACTTTTTACCACTTCCCTCTCCCTCTCCAATCTTAAAATTTAACATAACTTGGAGCCCAAGATTCTACCACCTGCAAAAATGTCCAATATCTCCTAAAATTTCATCCTCCAAGGATGAAGAGGCTAACCTGGTATGTTTCACTGAAACTTGGTTGAAAGATGATAGTGCTCCAACCAGGGCTCACGCCCTCCCAGCCAGGTACTGTATCAGTGAGCAAGTGAGGGAAAGAGAATAGGGTGGGTAGCTGTGGTCTATAAAAACCATCTTAACCTGATCTGATTACCTACTAGGGAGCTGAATCACATTATGTACCTGAGTTTGAAAACCTGAATAAACTTTAAAACCCTTTACATTGGCCTTCCTGTGTCGGTGATCTGGAAGCTCAAATTGGTGCAAAATGCAGCTGCCCGGCTCCTTGCCGGAGTCCCGATAAGATGCCACATAACACCAATCTTACGGCAGCTGCACTGGTTACCAATTGAGCACCGGATCACTTTCAAAGTGATGGTGCTTACCTTCAAGGCCTTACATGGTCTAGGGCCGATGTACCTGAGGGACCGCCTCGCTCCCTACAAACCCCAGAGATCCCTCCGTTCTGAGGACCAAGACCTACTGGAAGTCCCCAGTTTTAAGACTTTTCATCTAACTGCAACTAGACGCAGAGCCTTTTCAATGGTGGCGCCATCGCTCTGGAACACCTTGCCACCTGAAGTTCGTGCCTTGCGGGACTTGTTGGCTTTCCGCAGGGCATGTAAGACACATCTGTTTCGACAAGCTTTTGAGTTCTGTTGTTGATGTTTTAAAAGGTGCTTTTAGTATGTTTTAAAGATGTTTTTAAAGATGTTTTTAAGATGTTTTTTAAAATTGTTGATTTTAGCCGGTTCTTGTAAGCCGCTCCGAGCCCTAGGGGAGTGGTGGCATATAAGTTTGAAAAATAAATAAATAAATAAAATAAAAATAAAAGAAGCAGTAGTTAGACCGCTGCTGAAAAAGCCCTCCCTGGATCCATTTAATAATTATAGATGAGTGTTCAACCTTCCTTTTTTTGGGCAAGGTGATAAGGTAGTTGCCCTCCAACTCCAGACAGTCTTGGATGACACACAGTTCTTTGACCCATTTCCAACTGGTTTCTGAGCAGGGTACGGAGTTGAGACTTCTATGGTCGCCTTAGTGGATTATCTCCATCTCAACAATGATAGGGGATCTTTCGATACCATTTACTATGGTATCCTTCTGGAATGCCTGAAGGGACTGGGAATCAGGGGCACTGTGTTGCAGTGGTGCTGGTTGTACTTCTCAAGCAGGTTCCAGATGGTGGTGCTTGAGGATAACTGCTCCTCAACAAAAGGAGTTGTTATACGGCATCCTACAAGATGCCATTCTATCCCCAATGCTTTTCAATATTTACATGAAGCTGCTGGGAGATTCATAGACATGGGGTGTTACCAGTATGCTGATGACACCCAAATATATTTCTCCTTGCCTTCAAAAGCATTCTCAGCTAAGGGAATTGAGTGTCCTCTGAATGAATACCTGAAAGATGTAATAGGCTGGATAACGAATAATAAATTGAAACTGAATCCAGACAAAACAGAGGTGCTTGCCATCATGGGTCCTAATCTGGAGAAAGAGGTATGCCAACCAGTTCTGGATGGGGTTATACTCCCCCTGAAAGACTGTGTTTTTAGCTTGGGAGTACACCTGATCTGTCTCTCCAAATGTCAACCAAGATAGATGCAACAGTCAGAAGTGCTTACTGCCAGCTTTGGTTTATATGGCAGCTGTGCCCCTTCCTAGATTTGGAGTATGCACTGGTAACCTCAAGGTTGGACTTCTGCAATGCACTCTACATTGAATTACCTTTTACCAAGATCAGATACTCCAGATGGATCAAAACATGGCAGCCAGATTGGTTATGGGAACCTCAAGGAGTGAGCACAGTATACCTATCCTAAAGTCACTCCACTGGCTGCCAATTGGTTTCTGAGTAAAGTACAAGGTGGTGGTTTTGACCTTTAAAGCCCTACATGGTTTGGGTCTAAGTTACCTCCAGGATCGTGTTTTTCTGTACAGTCTACCTCACATACAGTTAGGTCCTTGTTGATAGTTTACATCTAAATCATCTTGGTTTTAGCAGTTCAGTAAGCAGAGGTCATTTAGGCTTTTAAAAAGCATGAATGTTTTTGGAAGCTGCAAAACCATTGAATTGTCATTGCTTTGATAGGTAAACAGCCTTCTTATGTTTGGTTGGCTAATATTCTGATGCATCACATTTGCTTGCTGGAATTAAAAGGTCAATGACAAGTACAATGGATTGATTCTGTATGGCAATGGGAAAATAACTAACTTGAAGTCAAGCATATAACAAATTGCCTTCCACTAATGTAAAGTCTTTCTTCTCTTAAGCATTCTTTATTTCAAATTCTCTTCTTTTTGCTGAGCTCATGAACTGAATGAAGAAAGTTCTTTTCTCCTCTGTAAAGCACCCTCTATAAAGCATGGTAAGTAAAAAAAGTACTGCAAGCAGGATAATTTGCCAAAGGGTCTATCCAACGGGAAAGAAATGAAGAGTTTCAGTAGGAAATATAGACATCTTGTTAAATACAAGCATACTTTAAGAGAAAAAGTATACTGAATATAATCATAGTCCAATAGTACTAGAAAACACAATTACATTCTTTCAAGTATAAATATACTGTGCAATCATATTCATTAGATAAATCATCACTTGTATAATAACAAAGGAAGTACAGGCACTCCCCAAGTTACAAACAAGCTAGGTTCTGGGTTGCTGTGAGTTTTCCGGGCTGTATGGCCATGTTTGTCAGGACCCAGGCTGCAGAGCACCAATAACCATGCGCAGAGACCAGAATCTATCTAATATCTTTATTAAAGGAATATATAAAGTCAATAAAAACAAGTGAAGAATATAGTTCAGAAGTAGACCTCTCAGGAAAGGTCAAATATGGTCCAGGAAAACAATGTCCAATATGAGATATTAGAGTCCAAAGTTATAATCCAATAACCAAAACACACACTTTGCCAAGCAAAGTGTGGGGAAATGACAAGGTCCTTTAGTCCAATGGAGCTTGACAACAAGGCTGGAAAACAAACTAGATTCTTGGCATACAAGACTTGATACGAGGCAACAAGAGCAAGAAGCAAGAACAAGGTCCGTGGTGAGGTCCGGGGAACAAGGCAGGCTTGGAACTTGGTCCTGGAACAAGGAACTGGAGTTGCGTAGTCCACACACGATCTCACTCCTGAAGCTGACGAATTGACTCCGCAAGGATTTCCTTGCGGTAAAACACCTATATAGGATCTTGTTTTCCCGCCAAGGAACACTTTCCCTGGAGAACAAGAAGTGAAACCCAAACTGTGTCCAGATGCATGACTCCTTAGAATTTCCCAAGGGAAACAGGCTTAATCAGCTAATTGTCTGGCAGCGATTCTGAGAGAGCGGCGATTAGCCTCCCTCGCCCCTCTATCTCTATTATAATTGTCTTTTCGAGAAAATGGGGGAGAATTCTGCCCAAGGCTTGTTTGGCTGGATTCTTGAGGGCAAACATCCTGCAGGTGCAGGGGCTCCGTTTCTGGCTGAAACGGTGTAAATCCCATGTTTTCCTCTTCGTCTGCCACCATAGTACTAGGAACGGGACTACAAGGCCCATGAGACATCACACTATCCCCCTCCTCAAGGCCCCTCTCCAAAATGGGACCTCTTCCCGAGGTGCGGGGTCGCGGCTTGGCAGGGTAGGCCTGATGGAAGCGGCGGACTAAATCGGGAGCATGGACTGTGGAAGCGTCTTCCCAAGAGCATTCTTCGGGCCCAAAACCCACCCAGTCAATGAGATACTGAAGGCGGCGGCGATGAAAGCGAGAATCCAAAATGTCCTGAACCTCGAATTCCTCCTCCCCGTCCACCAAAACAGGGGCGGGGGCCGGCTGGTCCACATCGGGGCGTACTCCATCCGCCGGAAGGAGCAGGGAACGATGAAACACCGGATGAATGCGATTGGAGTGCGGAAGTTGCAATTTGAAAGTCACGGGGTTAAGTTGCGCCACCACTGGGTAGGGACCAATGAAACGGGCATCTAACTTCCGGCAGGGACGGTGGGAGGGCAAAAAGCGAGTGGATAATAGAACCCGATCTCCCACCTTGATCTCGGGGCCGGGCTGGCGATGACCGTCAGCGTGGCGTTTATAGTCCTCCTTGGCTTGATCCAGTTGCTGGTGCAAGAGTTGTTGCACCGCTGTGAGTTCTTGCAGCCAGTCCTCTGCTGCGGGGACTTCTGAGGTTTCAATGATAGAAGGGAAGAAACGTGGATGGAATCCATAGTTTGCAAAGAACGGGGTTTCTTTAGTTGAAGCCTGGACACCGTTGTTGTAGGCAAACTCTGACAGCGATAATGGGGAGGCCCAATTGTCCTGTTGATAGTTCACATAACAGCGAAGGTATTGTTCCAAAGTGGCATTGGTGCGCTCAGTTTGCCCATCCGTTTGGGGATGGTGAGCTGAAGATAAACGAGAGTCTATGCCCAATAGTTTCTGTAGTGCCTTCCAGAAAGGAGAGGTGAATTGAGATCCACGGTCTGTGACTAAACTCTTGGGCAATCCATGTAGTCTGAAAACATGCTGAAGGAATAAATCTGCAGTCTCTTTGGCCGTGGGGAGGCCATCGCAGGGAATGAAATGGGCCAACTTGGTAAAAAGGTCCACCACCACTAGGATCGTGGTGAATCCAAGGGAGGGTGGTAGGTCAGTGATACAATCCGCGGAAATTATCTCCCATGGGCGAGATGGAGTAGGAAGGGGATGCAGTAGCCCTGTCGGCTTCTCCCTTCTTGTCTTGGAACGCTGGCATACCGGGCAGGTATTGACATATTTCTCCACATCCTTGCGGATCTTGGGCCACCAGAAATCCCGTAGGATCAAGTGCATGGTTTTAAAAAGTCCAAAATGCCCTGCTGGCTTGCAGTCATGACACAGATGAAGTGTCCTTTCTCTACCTGGACCTGGAGGGATGTAAACATGATTCCTGTAGCACAGTAGCCCATCCTTAAGTGAAAAAGGGAAACGTAGTCCTTGGCGAAACTGTTCTTGAGCCCAGGCATCTGCCTGCTGACTGGCTCTAATTTCTTGAGCGCAAAGGGGTTCTGGGTTAGAAGGAGTTGGTTCAATTGAAGTGGATTTGGTGTTTCCCACTGTGAGCGTGGCAAAGTTCTCGGGCTGCAGCAATCAAGATTCGAAGGTCTCTCTGCATCCTGCAGCATACTCTGGTTTCCGGGATAGAGCATCTGCCTGCTTTGTCTGAGCCGGGGTTACATAATGGATCTGGAAGTCAAAACGTTCAAAGAATAAAGCCCAGCGCTATTGCCTTTGATTTAGCTTCCGTGCGGTCCTTAGGTGTTCCAAATTTCGATGATCAGTGTGAACCTCAATGGGAAATTTGGCCCCTTCTAACCAATGTCTCCAATTTTCAAAGGCTGTCTTTATGGCCAAAAGTTCTTTCTCCCAAATAGTGTAATTTCTCTCTGGGGCTGTTAGTTGACGGGAGTAAAAGGCACAAGGATGAAGATGTTCTCCCACTGGTTGCATGAGTACAGCCCCAATTGCCACATCGGAGGCGTCAGCCTGCACAACAAAAGGGGTTTTAGGATCAGGGTGCTGTAGAATTGGCTGGGTCGTGAATAACTTCTTTAGTTGCTGGAACCCTTTCTCTGCTTGCTCCGTCCAGCGGAAAGGCTGTTTTCCACGGATGCAGCTGGTGATTGGATCAGACCAGCGGGCAAAGTCTGGGATGAATTTGCGGTAGTAGTTCGCGAACCCCAAGAAGCGTTGCACTTCCTTCTTGTTGGTTGGCGCCCGCCATTCCAATACTGCTGAAACCTTTGCCGGGTCCATGGAGAGCCCTAGTGGCGAGACACAGTATCCCAGGAAGTCTACCTCTTGTAGATCAAAAGCGCATTTTTCCAACTTGGCATATAGTCCATGATCCCGCAATCGTTGTAACACCATTCTGACGTGTTTCTCATGCTCCGATTGTGATCTAGAAAACACCAAAAAATCGTCCAAGTATATGATCAAGAACCGATCTAGATAATCCTGGAAAATATCGTTGACAAAATGCTGGAATGTTGCGGGAGCTCCGGATAATCCGTAATTCATGACTAGGGACTCGAATAATCTGAATTTGGTCTGGAAAGCGGTTTTCCACTCGTCCCCCTCCCTGATGCGAACTAGATTGTAAGCCCCCCGTAGATCCAGCTTGGTGTAAACCTTGGCCCCTCGAAGCCGGTCTAATAAGTCCGAGATCAAAGGCAGGGGGTAGCGGTTCCGCTTCGTGATATTGTTCAATGCTCTATAGTCCACAACCAAGCGTAGGTCCCCTGACTTCTTTTTCACAAACATCACCGGGGAGGCAGCTGGGGATTGAGAGGGTCTGATGAATCCCTTGCGAAGATTTGACTCTATGAACTCCCTGAGAGCTTCTTGCTCTGGTTCAGTCAGGGAGTAGAGATGTCCTCGCGGGATCAGGGCCCCCTCCACCAAGTCAATGGCACAGTCGTAGGGTCTATGTGGGGGTAGTTTCTCGGCTTTCTTTTCATTGAAAACATCCCAAAAGTCTGAATATTTCTTGGGCAAGGTGATGATGGGATCAGCGTCTGTGGCATGGCAGACCTTGGCTACTAGACAATGGTTTTGGCAATATTTTGAAGCAAACTGTAGTTCTCTGTTGGTCCAGGAGATGTTTGGGTCATGGAGCGTCAGCCATGGAATTCCCAAAATCACAGGGAAGTGGGGCACCTCGGTAACGAAGAAGGAAATCTCTTCCATGTGTTCCCTTATCCACATTCTGGTGGGTTCAGTCCATTGACTTACTGGACCCGTCTTTAGGGGACGGCCATCAATAGCCTGCACCACCCGGGCGTTCTTGAAATCGTGATATTGTAATCCCAGAGAGTCGGCATACTCTCTATCGATGAAATTGTTTGTTGCTCCTGAGTCTATCATGGCATGGATCATGACAGGTCCTTTTTTCACTGACCACAACGTGACCACTAGGAGAAATAGGACCCCGGTTTGCGGCTCTTGAGTGGGGTTTTTGACCGGGTTGGCGAGCCTCTCTACGCCCGGTCGCTGGCTTCCCCCGCCGGCTTTGCTCCAGCCGCCTCGGCTGTCTCCGTCTCCGTGGAGGACGCCGCCGCCAAGCGAGCGGCGGGCTTTCTCTTGGCTGGACATTCTCTGGCGAAGTGGCCCCCATTCCCACAGTACCAACAGAGGTTTAAACGTTGGCGGCGGGCCTTTTCGGCAACATCTAGTCTGGGGCGCACATTGCCCAACTGCATCGGCTCCTCCTCGCTTCCTCTGGGGTATGGGGCTGGTGGTGGGGGTCTCCACACTGGACGTGGCTGAATACTGGCGGAAGCGGGAGCTTTCACTCCGGCTCTTCCACTCTGGCCTCGGAGCCACTGTTTTTTGTTGGCAAGCAGGACTTCGGCTAGTAAACATTGATCGATAAGTCTCTCAAGAGAGTTTGGAGGTTCCACCTTGGAGATTTCTTCCTGCATCTCGATGTTGAGACCCTCACGAAACTGTCCTCTGAGGGCTATATCGTTCCAACCGGTGTTTTGGGCCAGCACTCGGAACTCGGCTATGTACTGGGACAACGGCCTGTCCCCTTGGAAAAGGTGCTGGAGTTTATGGCCGGCCGCCTCCACGTTGTCCTCGATCCCCCATGTCGCCTTAAGGTGATTCAGGAAGTTTTGCGCGGAACTTAGGTGCATGGAGCCCGCATCAAATAGCGCCGTCGCCCAATTGGCCGCTGGCCCTTCTAGAAGACTGTAAATCCATGCCACCTTGACTTCTTCTTGGGGAAACTCGGCTTGACGGGCTTCTATGTACGCCTGGCATTGGCGACGGAAAACATGAACCTTGGAGGCTTCTCCAGAAAACTTGGTTGGAAGCGCTAGGCCAGGGAGCCGGACACCGCATTCCTTTAAGCCCCGTATTTCTCCCTCCTGTGTTCGGAGGGTATCTCGGATCCTGTCGAATTCGTCCTTGGAAATGGTGTAGCTGAGTAGTTGGGCTTCCGCCCCGGTTCCTGTAGACATTCTGGCCTAGGTTAATTGGTGCTTAGGGTGGCGGAGTCAAACTGTCAGGACCCAGGCTGCAGAGCACCAATAACCATGCGCAGAGACCAGAATCTATCTAATATCTTTATTAAAGGAATATATAAAGTCAATAAAAACAAGTGAAGAATATAGTTCAGAAGTAGACCTCTCAGGAAAGGTCAAATATGGTCCAGGAAAACAATGTCCAATATGAGATATTAGAGTCCAAAGTTATAATCCAATAACTGAAACACACACTTTGCCAAGCAAAGTGTGGGGAAATGACAAGGTCCTTTAGTCCAATGGAGCTTGACAACAAGGCTGGAAAACAAACTAGATTCTTGGCATACAAGACTTGATACGAGGCAACAAGAGCAAGAAGCAAGAACAAGGTCCGTGGCGAGGTCCGGGGAACAAGGCAGGCTTGGAACTTGGTCCTGGAACAAGGAACTGGAGTTGCGTAGTCCACACACGATCTCACTCCTGAAGCTGACGAATTGACTCCGCAAGGATTTCCTTGCGGTAAAACACCTATATAGGATCTTGTTTTCCCGCCAAGGAACACTTTCCCTGGAGAACAAGAAGTGAAACCCAAACTGTGTCCAGATGCATGACTCCTTAGAATTTCCCAAGGGAAACAGGCTTAATCAGCTAATTGTCTGGCAGCGATTCTGAGAGAGCGGCGATTAGCCTCCTTCGCCCCTCTATCTCTATTATAATTGTCTTTTCGAGAAAACGGGGGAGAATTCTGCCCAAGGCTTGTTTGGCTGGATTCTTGAGGGCAAACATCCTGCAGGTGCAGGGGCTCCGTTTCTGGCTGAAACGGTGTAAATCCCATGTTTTCCTCTTCGTCTGCCACCATAGTACTAGGAACGGGACTTCAAGGCCCATGAGACATCACAATGTTCTAGAAGTATTCTCTCCTGATGTTTCGCTCACATCTATGGCAGGCATCCCCAGAGGTTGTGAGGTATATTGGAAACTAAGCAAGGGAGGTTTATATATATGTGGAAGGTCCAGGGTGGGAGAAAGAACTTTGGTCTGTTGCAGGGCAGTGTGAATGTTGTAATTAATCATCTTGATGAGAATTTAATGGCCTTGCCAGCTTCAAGGCCTGGCTGATTCCTGCCTGGAGGAATCCTTTGTTGTGAGGTGTTAGCTGGCCCTGGTTGTTTCATGTCTGGAATTCCCATTTTCAGAGTGTTATTTTTATTGTCCTGATTTTAGAGCACTTTAATAATGGCAGCCAGATTTTGTTCATTTTCATGGTTTCCTCCTTTCTGTTGAAATTGTCCACATCCTTGTGGATTCCAATAACTTCTCTGGGTAGTCTGACATGGTAGTTGTTAGAGTGGTCCTGCATTCCTGTGTTCTCAAATAAAATACTGTGTCCAGGTTGGTTCAAGTGTTCTGCTATACCTGACTTCTCTGCTTGAGTTAGTCTGCAGTGCCTTTCAAGTTCCTTGATTCGTGTCTGGGCCATGCTGCTGTGTTTGGTGGTCTCTATGTAGACTTGTCCGCAGCTGCATGGTATACGGTAGACTCCTGCAGAGGTGAGAGGATCCCTCTTGTGTCCTTTGTGGAACGTGTAGCATTAGTTGGATTTTCTTAGTGGATCTGTAGATAGTTTGTAGGTTGTGTTTCTTCATCAGCTTTCCTATGTGGTCAATGGTTCCCTTGATGTATGGTAAGAACACTTTTCCTCTGTTAAGTTCTGTACGTTTGTTCTTATGTCGAATTTGTTTGTAAGTCGGAACAGGTACATTTTTAAGTTTAACCTTGTCCTTGTCTGTTCTCACCAGACAAGGACTGGTGAGAAAGCTTCAGTGGAGACACCTTTTCCCCATGACAACTCTTTCAGGAGTTGATTCCCCTTCCTAGTGGTAGGTTTCTCTTACTTCCTGTTGTCTCATCCCTGTTCTTAACTATAAGTCATTTGTATGTCAAATGTTTGTAACTCAGGGACTGCCTGTATTTGGATGCATCTGCACTGTAGAATTAATCCAGTTAGGCACTACTTTAACTACACAGTTACAGCATAGTTATTTCATCTCAACAGCCCTGGCAATGTCCTGTGGAATCCTGGAATTTACAATTTAAGGAAAAGCTTTTAGAATTTTATGCCAGAGAGAGCTCTAGTGCCTCACTGAGCGACAAACCCTAGTATTCCATAAGATATTTCCACAGCAGTTGAAGTGGAATGATAGCACTATAATTATATAATGTGAAAGGGCTCTAAGATCGTGAAACCTATGCACCTCAAACCTGGTATGCACACTAAAGGGATCCCATTGTGTGTGTGTCTTATAGTTATTTTGGAGATACAGTCCCAAACAATAAGATTTTCAAACTGCAAAAAAACTAGTAAGCTCAGATTTAGATCATTCTTACTTTGTAGTCTTGCTGGTAAGAAAGGCAAAGAGAAGGCTTGGGGAAAATCTGAATAGGATTAATAAAAAGAGAATACCAGTCATGTTCTGATTCTAAAACTATCTATTAACCTAGGACCTCATTAGATAGGGGGAATTTAGCATCTTAGGATACTTTCACCCCAGCTTCTGTACGGAGACCCACACTGCCATCATATGAAGTTGTGTGACTTCTGCTGGAGGTCCTGCCTCCATCCAGGGTGAAAGCATTGCCAGAGACTTCCTCCACAACAGAGGAGGCTTGCCGTATTGTGCTAGCTCCAATGGAGACAGCACGGGTCTTCTCCAGGAGGACAATGCTTCCCTTGTATGATGGGGAAAGCACTGCCGAGAAGGAGCTGCACGTGGGGCAATAGATTCCTGCAATGCCAGGCAGAGCGGGATGCTTCACCTGGCCTTTGTGATGAGCTCTATGTATCTCATTCCTTATTCATTCAATTTATATATTTTCTATATAAAAATAGGGCTTAAAATAAAAATGAAAACAAATCCAGATAAAAGTAAATATATTTTGTTAAAATTCATTTAAACTATCTATTGAATTAAAATGAAAGCAAATCAATTAAAAGCAAGAATGCATGAAGCTCTTGCAATCACTTAAATGTTGGTTGGAACAGAAAAGTTTTCATTTGCAAATAAACGGATAGCTGATTCATTTTCCATTACCAGATTATCCATATTGTTCTGAGGGATGCAAAATATACTGAAAAATTGATTAATTTTCTTTGTGGCATTGCGCATTCTGAAGTCTATTATAGAAGTTAATGTTAGCACAGTAATTAAAGTTGGACAGTCATTTTGCAATATCAGAGGGAGGAAGGGACCTGATGTAAAGCTTCTTATGGTTCAGAATTAATAAACCATTACTATAGTAAAATAGCAAAAGTGCCAGGGAAAACTGAAACTAGAGACACATTTCATCCTCTGTCTCCAACTTTAGGGGTATATTTAACAACTACTTGAGTGTATATGAGATGGTGATAAGAAATGATAAGAAAGCGAGGAAAGAATTTCACAATGTAATTTTTAATCCTAAAAGGAAATGAGTAAAAAATCTCTGAAGCATAGCACCATTAGAATTAAGCGACTGTTTAAGTACTGCAAGGGAGCAGTTCGAGTGCATGAATATGCATAGGAGAGCAGAATCACTTCTTTATTTTAAACAGAGGCACTGCTTTGAATTTGGAAAGTCACTAGGCATGTTGCTAGTAACATTCTAAATACTGTAATACAAAATAGGACTTGAGATCTATTCAGAATTTGACATGCTCAGAAGTCTATCTTTTTAAAAATATAAAAATGAGATTATGTATACAGAAAATAAAAGGCTCATTTTTAGTAAACAAAGCACTTTAGTAAACTGAAAATAAAAATTGTAGCAGCAATTTTTAAAAAAATCTGCTAATATCATATTAATAAAGGAGTTGTTTTTGGATTGGGTTTTATTGTTATGAAAAGTTTTTTCCACATTTACACCAGATGACACTTGCCCAAGTATCTCTGCATGCACAGCAGTCTAGAAAATGTTACCTTGGAATCTATCAACTGTTCTGAAATCCAGAAGCATTGTGTCTGCATTATAATTTCTATAGCGCTAGTCTAGAGCCTTAAAAAGTACATTTTAAAAGTTAGCAAGTTTGTGAGTGTATATAACTGTATTTTTTAAAGTTTATTTTAAATAAATGGTTGATAATGGCTTATATTTTATCTATTGGTTCACACTATATGCGATGTTGTACCAATTGACAGAAACAGATGGTTTCATAAAAGAGAAGTTTCAAATCACAAAAACAGAATCCCCACAAATACTATTGTCCATTTCACCAAGAAAAGAATTCGTGATGAAATTCTGAGACAGAACAGTACAAATCCAACTTTTTACAAAGAAAAAAAGATACCCATCTTAAAAGAACCTCCAAGGACAACATTGAATAAAAGAAGAAAATACATGTCCTTAACAGAAGAACTTAAGAAACTACAAATTACGTTCAGATGGGAGAAGACTGAAGGAATCATGGTGACATACAGAGATCAAAGGCTTTGGCTAACAACGGAAGATAAGGCGAAAGACTTTTATAAGAAACTGACGAAAGATACAGATCATAATCCACCCAACCAGACAGAAAATAAAGGAACGAAAAAAATCAAAGAAACCTTGCTTCTATTCACCTGAAAGTGAAGAGATGGATATTGGACAGGCCACTCCGAATCTCGATAAGGTGGATGAAGATGAAGATGAATTGGGATAAACATAAGGAAATAAAGGATTACAGCAAGAATAACATATGTGAAAAAATGAAAATTTGAGGAAATACCAAGTATAGATCACTGATTAAATAAAGTTTTGGAAATAATGGATATGGACAGATTAATGTTTTTAATGAAAGAACACACAGGGTGTCCTGAGAGTCCATCAGACTGGAGATTGTTCAAAGACCATCAAGGCATGTATCAGTGCCAGATAATTAAGTAATGGAGAAATGAAATTTAAGAAGGAAGGAACGTAAATCAGACTAAAGAAAAAAAAAGGACAAAATAAAGAAAGATAAATATTAATAAAACAACAAAGCAGAAGAATACACAAAGATGAAGATTGGGAAGTGAAGAACACCTCCCCAACCATCCTACCCCTTGACCCATCCTTACCCTTCTACATTTTCCATCACCTACCATACCTGACATTTCTACCCACATTTACTTTACTCCCTTGTAGGTTTTTCCTACTATCCTATCATATTATTGTTCTCCCACTTGACTTGTAGAAGAAAAATACCCCTTCCCCCTTTTTATTATCATATACAGTAGAGTCTCACTTATCCAACACTCGCTTATCCAACGTTCTGGATTATCCAACGCATTTTTGTAGTCAATGTTTTCAATATATCGTGAATTTTTGGTACTAAATTCGTAAATACAGTAATTACTACATAGCATTACTGTGTATTGAACTACTTTTTCTGCCAAATTTGTTGTATAACATGATGTTTTGGTGCTTAATTTGTAAAATCATAACCTAATTTGATGTTTAATAGGCTTTTATTTAATCTCTCCTTATTATCCAACATATTCGCTTATCCAACGTTCTGCCAACCCATTTACGTTGGATAAGCGAGACTCTACTGTGTGTATATATATATATATATATATATACACACACACACACACACACACACACACACACACACATACATCTCTGTGAAAATCCTTTCAATGGAAACTAGTGCAACTTTGCGTTTCAAAGAGATAAAAGTGACTTCTAAATAAATATAATAATAAGTAAAAAATAACTTCTAACTTCAAGTTAACCATTTCATTGACTCTCAACTTTCAATAGACTTAAAAATGAACTGCCTTCATGCTGTCAATTATACTATAGAATTAGGAAGTGAACCCATCTCTGTTTGTCAGTCATAGATAGCATCCCTCCAACTGTCCGGTTTGGCAGGAACAATCCCACTTTATTTTCTACCACCCAACTGCTCTAAAAATGTACCATTTTTTCGCTCATCCTTACACTTTCCTCCTTTGTCCTCAATTTATTACGGTAACTGTAAACTGAGTACAAAGCAACAAAAGAAGATTCTGCTCAGTATGAGATAGAGATGTTGGGGCAAAATCTTAATCTTCATCGTAAGTCCAAGAAAAAGCAAACACCCGCACCTTTTCCTATGTTGTGTCTTCTTCTTCATTAATAAGTTTTACTGTTTTATCCACATGTTATTTGGCCACATGTCCCAGTTTTATCTGCAAAATATTGTAAGGTAAGTAGATATATCTATCTACCTAGCCGATACCAAAGCGATTTGCTCCACACTGTTCTGGATGGGTTTTAAGAACAAGAGAATCATGGGAAGCCGAATCGAACTATGGGTTATATGCAAATCTGTCTGAACACATGGATCTGTTAGTTTCACTGTAATATTTAAATGTTCACATTAGTTTTGTTTTGTTTTTTGTTTTTTATGGCTTTATTAGGCTTTAATTATATATTGTATGCTGGCGTGAACAGATATCAAGTATATTCACAAACACTGTTGGAGACCTCATAAAGACAAGTTTAGAAGCTGGTCTAGCGATCCAATCAGTGCTCAAGCCACAATAATTAAAGTAGATACTCATTTCCATTGATGTTTCCAGTGACCTAGATCTCCCCATGAATATTCTCTTGTATTCATGCAGTTTTCTTATCAAGTCTTTTCTAGGTCAGCACCTTTCTTTTGCTAATGTCCATAATGACCTTCACTCAGGCATCCCAGGCTTGATGTTCTCATGACACTCGGTGACATGTCAGTCATTGATGGAATTACTCATTCCACCTGTTGGCTGGTTGCACACACTTGAAGTACTCTGTTGTCTGGAGGAAATGATATTTATAAAAGCTGATATTGTGTTGTTGTTGGAGGTTTAGAATTGGGCTGCAGAAATGCAATTTCAAATTCTTACTCTTATTGGATGACCAATGAGATCTGTAACTGTTTCTTAGGACCTCATCCTCATGTTGATCTTTCTTGCCATTTGTTCTGTGTTTTGAGCTTTTTGACTGTTTTACATACACTAGTATGGATAGCTATAAAAACCCAATTTGCATAAATAGAAAGATGTTTAAAGTCATAATCAAATGTTTCATTATCATTATTCCAACATATTTAACCTTTTCAGGAATCACTTATTTCTAATTTTGTGACATTCCAGCTTGTCCAAATAGCATTGCATATTTCTTTTTCTTAAAATATTTTTTTCTTTTTCCTCTTCTTTCCCCCCTTCTCCCCCTCCCTTTCCCTTCCCTTCCTTTCCTTGACAACTGCACATAATACCTTTTCTGAACACAAACTTAATGTTCACATCTCAAGAGTTCTGTCATAAAACATATACTAAAGAAAATAAAGTCACATCAAATAGTTCCTAAGAATTGTTCATCATGACATTCTTCAGAAAGAAGTTAAACAATGTGATGAAAATTTAGCTTTTATAATAGTCAAACTTGAAACCCCCACGTTGAAATAGTCTTTCCTTCTAAGAACCTTTTGAAGGGCTCCCATTAGTTTGTTGATATTTTTGAGAGGAGGAGTAAATTTCATACCCTCCAACTTTCCTGATGTGTCAGGAACAGTTCTTTTTTCATTTTTAATCATTTTTATTTTATCATAATTCAGTACATTTGTTATACATTGTTTGTTTAAGCATAAAAATAACAGTAGATGCCAAAAGCTAATGAATGGTAGATTGTATTAAATATTATGTGTCTGCTGTTAAACAAACGTCAGGAACAGCTCTGATTAATCTTCTGCTTTGCCCCTTTTTCAGTTGTCCCAGTTTTTTCTCTTCCTTCCACTTTCCTCTTTCACACTCAGTTTTCTTTAATTAGTGCAAACTATGTTTAAAAACACTCAAAAGTAGTTTGCACTCAAGTGACTCAGAAGGCAGGCAGAATCTGGTCTGTCCTTGTTGTCTCTAACAAAAGCAAACTGCTGCAGCCTTTTCTAATTTCTTACTTAATAATAACTTTTGTCATTGTGACCACACTTTAATGTTGCTTGATCAAATTTGTTTGGGTTTTCATCTGTGAAGTGTTGGAGAGTATACAATTTCAGCAAGTGCTCTCAGAACTCTGTTTATTCATTTTATTTTAAAGAGGTTCATATTTCTATATGGTTGTGATGGACCCATCTTTGCAAACACACGCATTTGTTGTGAGGGCACACCACAGTAGAGCCAGGCTACACACTCCATACAGTGTGAAATAGCTGTTTTCCAAAACACAGCCTCCAGCTGTACTGGATAATGAAAAATACAGGATGCATTAAACCTACTCATTTTTAATAGACCTGCTTATTTGTAAAAAGCCTAGTCAGAAAATCCATGTTCTTTTACACTGTTCTATTTGGACATTATTTGTTTTATGTCTAGTCATTTCCAGGCTCAATTGAAAGTTATGGTTGTTATCCTTATAGCTCCAAACCATGCAAATACTTGGAAAAGTGCATCTTTTTATACCAGTCAGCTGTTCTGTCTTTTGCTCAGGTCCTCTTCCTACTACAGTAGAGTCTCACTTATCCAACACTCTCTTATCCAACGTTCTGGATTATCCAACGCATTTTGTAGTCAATGTTTTCAATACATCGTGATATTTTGGGGCTAAATTCGTAAAAACAGTAATTTCTACATAGCATTACTGCATATTGAACTATTTTTTTCTGTCAAATTTGTTGTATAACATAATGTTTTGGTGCTTAATTTGTAAAATCATAACCTAATTTTATGTTTAATAGGCTTTTCCTTAATCCCTCCTTATTATCCAACATATTCACTTATCCAACGTTCTGCTGGCCCGTTTATGTTGGATAAGTGAGACTCTACTGTACTTTCATTTTCAGAAATGTACTACAGAATTCCAGAGGAGGCAGTTTTCACAGATGTCAGGCACTGGCTTTAAAATATGGTCCCTCAAAAGGCAGGGTCTGTGTCTACTTTGCAAACTTTGGAGTTCTTATGGCTGAGATGTTTAATTATCCATGCGTTTTAACCTTGTCACGCTACACAGCTACAACATCTTATGCAATCACAGGATTCTGGTTTTTAGTTTTCTCAGCTCCATAATTCCATAGGACACAGCCATGATAATCAAAGTGGATTCATTGTGTCATAGCTGTGTGTGTGGGGGGGGGGGGGGCGAGAGAACAGACAGCACCCCGTACTGAATCCACTTTCAGCATAGCTCCCAGCTATCTACTTATCCCTGTGGTGGTTAGATGATGAAGAGATAAAATAATAGATGTTCTGTAGACATAAGAGTAAGCTGAGAGGGCAATGCTTTTGTACATACATGTGTACTACCCTGTTATATGTTAAAAGCAATAGACATATCCATTTATTTTTTATTCAGTTCCACATCTTTTAAGTCATCAGTGTTTTATCCCAGAGCAGGAACATCTCTGACCTTAAACACTACACCAGTTGAGTATAATCAGCAAACAGTTTATTAAAGAAGATATGAGAGCCAAGCAATAAAAATGATGCAAACAGTAAAAATGATGCAAACAGTATAGTCGAAAAACAGTATATTTGATAGGTAACCAATAGTTCATGAACTTCAAGGTACAAAGATAAAAACACAAGAAACAAGGTTGCAAAATCCAAAAGTACAAGGCAGCATAGAGGTCCAAAATCCAGTACAAGAATTTGGCAATCCTGGAATCATGAAACTAGAAATCCACTTGGAAACAAGACTTGGAAACAAGACTGTCATGAGAATTCAATGTTGACCAAACTGAGCTATGATCATTCCCTTGCCTCTTATAATACCTTACCTGTCTCATGCAACAAAAAGAACACATTTCATTTCACTTTACAGCCAGATAAAGATTCGTTCTCCCTTTTTTCCCACAGACGGGCTGATCTTCGACAAACCTGGGAACTCTCCCTTTGTTTACAAAAGTCTTGTTTTCTATCTTTATGCTCATTAAATTCTGCACTTGACAAATCACCCTTATAAGACAGTCTCAGAGAAAGACTGTTGTGGGCCTTTTTCAGGAATTTGAATTTGAGCATCCACACTCTGTTTGAGAGAAACCTCAGGCCTCTCAGAGCCAGCTTTTCAGCCAGAACAGGAAGACCATCATTCCCATTGCCATCAGACACATGCCTAGAAACCCCAGCATCCCATTGACATCAGACACCATCACAGGCTGAACTACAATAATCAGTTTGTTCCATCCCATTTTCAGAATTTTTCCTCATACAGAATCTGCATGCATTTTCTCCCATAGGGATTTCTCTGTCCCTTTCCCCATAAAAGCATATATTGGAAATAAATATTCTTGTACTCATTTCTGATCCAGGTAGGGCATTGCAAAATTCAGATAAATACATGGTCCCAAGAATTATTGTGTTCTGATAAGTGTGTTTAACTAGGAAGCATGAATTATTTTAAAACATGAAGCAAATAAAATCCTTCAACATCATGAGTTGCCAGGTTAGAATGCCGAGATTTCTGGGTCAAAGTCTTAATCCTGAGAAAGGAAAGCACAGAAGTGGAACATGCCGGTTTCACAAATGGTGGGCCCTGATGATGTTACAACGGGCACATTAGAAGAGGCAACTCCTATTGACATCATTAAGCATGATACACCAAGAATCAACCAAGATCCTCTTGTTTTTGTTGTTGATGATGATGATCATGATGCTGTGTGCCTTCAAGCCATTTCTGGCAGCTCTAAAGGTGAAGCTCTTGCAAGGTTTTCTTCCTCTGTCCAAGGTCATTGAGTAGGTTTTAGTGAGAATTTGAATCCTGGTGTCCCAGATTTCTACTCCAGGATTTAAACTGTTACACCACACTCGCATGGAATAGAAAGCAGGGCTCTTGCCCTGAGGTTCTTCATTATCATCCTAAGGACCAAAGAAGGACTATGACTTAGAACCAGGCCCTGAGATCTTGGAATTTTACCACCATCCCTTATTGAGACCAGCCAGGATAATAAAACCCTTATGGATGCAAATCCAACCAACATTACTTATGATCAGTGAAAAACACACCTTAAAAGTATACTGTGAATGATAACAATATCTCTACCTACAGCTGTACAGTTTAAGAAACATTTATTTAAAGTATTTCTTTATCACCTCTCAGCTCAGAAAGGTTCCTCAGGCAATGAATAAATAAAAACCAATTAAAATAATACATTTTTAAAAAACACACACACATTAAAATACCTTTAAAAACTCATTAAAACTATTTAAAAACTATTCTAGAATCCAAGAATCCAGCTCTTGAAAAAGTTAAAAACATTAAATTCCATTGAATGTCATGCAGAAAAACACTGATTTGGCTGCCCAATAGAAGCTTAAAAGATATTGTGCCAACTTAACTTTCAAAGATAGAGAGTTCCACAGCTGAGGCAAGGCAACAGAAAAAAGTCCTATTATGTACCTATATCCTCACAAGGTGTTTGGAGACACAACAGAGCCTCCTCTGAAGATCCTCTGAAGATTTCTGGAAGGATCATGAGTTTCCAAGAAAGGAGCCTGGAAGGTAAGAAATAAAACTTTGTACTTCCTACATTAGGTCAAAAAGAAATCAACCAAAACATTGTAGAAAGCCATGCAATAATTAGCTTAGCAAAAAGAAAAGAATCATATGAATCAGAATCTAACATCACCCAGTGGGAAATACAAAAGAAAAGATATGAGTTTTAATTAACTTCTTCCAGAAGGACAAAGAAAAGGCATGCCAAATATCTAAAGGGTGGGAAGGCCCCATACACATAAGGGACTGTGAAGGTGAAAGAACCCTCCAAGAAATAGAACAAGAGAGCAGAGGGTTACTAAGGAAATTAGTATTTGAGAATGGAGTGAACCAGGGGAAGACTACAGGGAAACTGTAAAAGGGAGCAAGATTAAAGTGGAAATGCTATGAATTTAGAAGTCATTCCAATTTAATGCAGGGCAAAAAAGGAAGCCAGAGAAACAAGTCAAGGGGCAATTGTGACAAAAACATGAGGAAAGAGAATAATGTGACCCGAAGAGCTAAGAGCTGATATAAAAAGTTTAAGACACAAGAAAACAAAACATTGCATTAATTGAGGATGAAAACTACATGGCTAAATGAGAGATTTAATGGGATTAGTAGGTCAAAAAGTTGACATTTTGAGAACATATGGTTATCTGGCTCAAAGATATGAGAAGTCTATGTGGATCAAATCATCCTGTTGAAGAGACTGATGTGTCAAACAATGGTGTAGGAAGGTGAAAATAAAGATTGATAAAGGCTACAAAAAGAAAAAGAAAAGCAATCATGATGTGATCAAAATATAACTAGGTCATTTTTTTTTCATTTTTCTCATCTAGTCTATTTATTTATTTACTTACTTACTACATTTATATCCTGCCCTTCTCACCCCGAAGGGTGCTCAGTTGTGCTCAGATTCATAAATGTGCAAAAGTGAAATGTGTTTAAACCAACCTTGATTCGTGCTGCAGTCATGCATAACTAAAATTACTTTTTGCAATGATCTATTAGGGAACAGGTATGTATTTTAAAGGTTGAATAAGGATGCTTGATGAATTGAACTTTGTGGATTCCAATATGAATTGACCTGGTCTCTGGTCCCTGGGCTAACACGTGGATCACAATGTAATGATCCTTGCAGTAGACTTATTTGGATTTTGAAATGCAGTGCTAGGCTGGTATTAGCTATGAGTATTGAAATTTCTAAAATATATGTTAAGAAGTGCCTATTTTGAGATCAAATATAGGCATTTCAACATTTTGTTCAAATATCTTTTTGAAGAGCAGAAACAGGATTTAACAGCCTTACAAATGAAGACATTATTGTGAAATTGTAATGGACCAGGAAGAAATTGATTCAACTAATACTGAACTATAGCAATTGAAGGGATGTCAAATTGCAAATCTCATTGAAATCTAAATGAAGTTTTGATTTCAGTATTATCTTTATAGCTGAGGAGAGGAGAATGGGTTACTTTTTGTTTGGTGGTTGGAAGTGATCTCACATCTCCCACATCCACTCAATCCATTTGTTCTATCCCCCACATTCATGTCTTCTCCTCATCACACAGCACAGTTGAAAAGTGGTTTCAAAAGGTTCCAAAAAGGATTTGTGTGGTAACACGCGGGGCAAGTAGCCAGGGACCCTTCCATCTCATCCTAAGATGCATTTACCATGCATTTGTTGCGGGAGAATCTATTTTAGGAGACACGTGTAATAACATCCTTAGACCCAGACAAGTATTTTTAAGAGTGCTTCTATTTCTACCTGCTGATGATATCTGAACATCTTTTTTAATTAACCTTACATGTTTTTGAAGAAATGACAGTTTTAGAACAAAAAGTATCATTATCATTAATTTTATCCTTAGTTTATTCTAATATAGGAACTCAAGGTGACTAACAATAAATATAAAGCAATGCTTATTAAAACAACATGAATACATTAATTGTTAACATAAAAATTAAAAAACAATTGAACCAACAACAACAACAAAAACAACAACAATGCCCACCTTTCCTTGTGACTCGAGGTGGGATACAACAGGGTTAAACCAGAAAGATAAAATCCAACACTTATTAAATTACATATAACAACATACACACAAGAGCACACCAATAAAATGCAGGTTAAAATTCACAAGTTAAAATTGAATGAATAGGCCTACTAAAAGAAATAAATCTCCAGTTGTATCCTGAATTCTGACAGCTGATTTATGCCATTAAAACCATTAAATATTAAAATATTAAAATACATTGCAACTCCACATACAAAGGCCTGATCTGCAAGACCTGACTGCTTCTGGGAGAAGGTAAAAATGCAACTCTCAGTCTCCTAACTGGTAATTCATTGACCAATTACTTCCTGTGCTTCCAGGTAGACATAAATAAACAATAATAGTGGCTGTCAACAGTAAGCCAAATTTAGACCCAAATGAACTTGGAAAACAATGAGAACATAGTAGCAGAAATCCCACCTGTGTTAATAAGAATACTGCATGAATAAAATGTCTGTATTCTCAATGTCTTTATGTTGTATAGCAATCTCATTAGTTACCAGATAATGGTTTTTTGTTTTTTTGTGTGAGAGGGAGACATATGGTGCTATCATTGTTCACCATTATGCATTGGATTTTCTTTTGACAACCCAGGATCAAATAAAAAAAAGGGGGGGAGGGAAGCTGTGAATGGTATATAAATCTGCCATTTAAAAATGAATGTATCCTGGCTGAAAGCAATCAGAGAATACTATACTAGTACCAACACTTTCAACTACACAGCATGATCAGTTGTAGAGCTTCCATCAATCAGCTGTGATTGACCTTCACCACAAACCATGCCTGCACATGCTTCTCTGCAACAAGTGATTGAAAAAGTTGATAGAAAAACATGGTTGTGTGACCACTTCAGGTAGCTGATGTTGGGCCATGTGAAATGAACAGCAATGAGAACTCTTTTCCTCCACCAGCTCCAGTTTTATTGTATTGTTTACTGCAGAGATGCTGCTGAAATCTGATACTAAAAAGACTTCATCCCTCTTTCACACTTCTCTCTATACTGACCCTATTTAAAAAACTGCTCAGCTAAACAAAGGATGAGAAGGAAAAGGGGGGCTAGGCAGATGTAGAAATATTTTGTTAAAAAGAGTGCTTTTTGCCAGTGACTTTGCTAACTGCCTAAATGCCTATATTGCAGCCAGATACTGATTATCTTCTTATCATTGTCTCTATGGTAGACACCATTGCAGAACTGTGGTGGCATAATGCATTAAACCCTTGTACCGGCTGAACTGCTGACCTGAAGGTTGGGTTGATGACCTGAAGGCTGCCGGTTTGAATCCCCAAGACAGGGTGAACTCTGCGCCGGGCTGTGGTGCAGCTGTTGAGCAGCTGCCTTAAATCACTCTGACCATGAGGTCATGAGTTCGAGGCCAGCCCGTGGCGGGGTGAGCACCCGTCAATTAAAAATAAAAAATAGCCCCTGCTCGTTGCTGACCTAGCAACCTGAAAGATAGTTGCATCTATCAAGTAGGAGATAAGGTACCACTTATAAAGTGGGGAGGCAAGATTAACTAATTTACGACCTGGAATGAGGAAGTGCCATCAGTGTGGATGATGAAGCAGCTGCTCCCCCCTGTGGCCAGAATCGAACATCCCCTCAGAAGAAGGTTAACTTGCCTCTGCGTCTGTCTCTCAGTCTCTGTTTGATGTGTTTATGGGCATTGAATGTTTGCCCTATGTGTGTTATAATGTGATCCACCCTGAGTCCCCTTTGGGGTGAGAAGGGCGGAATATAAATACTGTAAATAATAAATAAATAAATAAATAAACTCCTGTTTGTCAGCTCCAGCTTGCGGGGACATGAGAGAAGCATCCCAGCACCACATCCGGGTGACGTGTCTGTAGACGGCCAACCCTCTCACACCAGAAGCAACTTGCAGTATGTTCTCAAATTGCTTCTGACACCATAAAAAATTTTCAAAGAAAGAAGGAGATCAAAATTGATGATTTTGATTAGATTATAGTACTGCATTCCCACTCTTTTCTACAACTTAATGAAAAGGATAGGTGGAAATGCTAGGCAAATCCTGATCAAACTGGCTTACTAATTTTGAAAAAAGCAGGTCTGTTTCGGTCTTATAGCTCTTTTTTCAACCTGCTCTAGAGCCTTAATTCTCACTGACTATTGGTTTGTATAAATTAATCAATACAAGAGCAACTCTTGAAAACTTTAATGACTAAATGAGTCTCAGGTTTCAAGGTATAAATCAAAAAGTTGCCAGCAGAAAGACATTGCTGTCATATAAAATGATAGGATTCAGAACACTTGATTAATGATAGCTATGCAGCCATTGCTATGGAAGGCTCCTGAAGCAGGAACATGGGTTTCCCATATGAAAAGTGTTTCTAATTTTAAATTCTGAGTACTTCTACATAGGACTCCCACAGCCTAGGTTAAAAAGACTACATAATGATGTAACCAGAATTAGGGAACCTTTTATTTGGACTTTTTCCAGCATATACATCTTTTGATTTCTATGACATGTACAAAAGCAATGAACCAGTCAAGTCCACGAAGCCATTAACTACTCTTTACCAACTTCTTGGGGCCGTTCCAGACAGAGCCCTAAAATGTGGGCCTTGTCGGATTTTTACCGGAGGTGTCCAAACCATGCCTCTGGTGAAAGAGGATTAGTTCAGAACAAAGCAAGAAAACCCTGCTTTATCCCAAATTATTAGATACCCCATTAGATCTGGGGCTTTCTATGAGGTATTTCCCCCTTAAAAATTCAAAATACCCAAAATCAAACTTTGTCGATTTTTGTCTGGCACAACTCCAGTTCAACTTGGATCTACTGATTCTAAATGGGTCAGCCTTAGAGGATAACCAGGAAGAACTCACTTTCTCAAACCCACACACCTCCAATACAGTGGATTATGCCCTAGTCTCGAGAAATGCCTTTTATAGAGTCCAGAACTTTAGCATTGGTAATGGGGTATGGGCCCCATGTGGACTGACCCAGGGACTGACCCTTTCTCAGTTCTTTGTGTTTCCAAAAGCCACCCCCTCCCCAAGCCCCCAAGCCCCCCTCAAGCCCTTAAAATAAAATAAAAACTCATTGGGCTCCCCCCCCCACCCCCCGGGGCCTCCTGATGCATCATTTCGGAGAGGAGGCATGGCAGCCCAATAAGTTTTTATTTTATTTTAAGAACTTTTTGGGGGGATGGGTGGCCCCATGCCATTGCAGTACTTATCACAATGGCATGGGGACACCCAACCAAGGAAACCCGGTTCTTTTGGGCACATGTGGAGACAAAAACTCATGCCAAAGCAGATTTTCAAACCTGCTTTGGCATGGGTTTTCCCATGTCCGGAAGTGCCCTTATTCAATTGTAGCTTAGTTTGTCAAGATATATTTTATGTGATATTCAAGGCACTTTGAGATTTATTGCATCCTCTCTTTCCCGCAATGACCTTGGTGAGTTCTCCCACACCTAAGTGGTACCATGTCAGTTTTATGGATGTTTTTATAATGTGCCAAACTTATAAGTGAAAAAATCCTACTTTCTGAGTAATGTCTATGAAATATTTCAGCTCCATCTTTGTAGTATTTCCACTCCAGCTCTTCCCAACTTCCTTCCTTATATTCTTGAAATCAGATAACATTTGTACTGAGTATTCCTTTCTTGAGTTGCTCTGGAAAAGGCAAGTGTGGATAATCAACCCCAGATTAGTAGTTTGCTCCTCTCTTCCAATATTAGGCACATATAGTTAAAATGTTAGAATCGTGGGGTTGAAAGGGAATCCAAGGGTCTTCTAATCAAACTCTCATCAGTGCAGGAATCTACATCTCAAGCATCCTTTAGTGGTGGCCATCATACCTGTTTTTAAAGTCCATTCATGCCACCTTCTGTGATAGTTTATTTCTCTGCTGAGCTTCTTTCAGTATTAGGAAGCACTTCCTAATGTTTAGCTGGAATCCATTTTCATGTAATTTTGAATCTTGCAATTTGTTAGCTATCTTCTGAAGTAGCCAAAAACATGTTTGTTCCATTTTCCAGATGAAAATCCTTTCATTATTGAAATATGGTTGTAAAATTGTCTCTCAGCACTTCCTGGGGCTAATATACTCCCAATTTCTCAAGGACCATAATTATTAACCCTCTGTCATCTATGTTTCCAGTGGCTTTAAAATGTCCAAGTTTCTGTTTTTTCCTCACACTTCCCCTCTTCATTGTTAGATTACTTCAATTTGTGTAAACCGCGTTCAAAAAAATGAAAATATGTTATCGAAGACTTTCCATACCTCACAGCCTCTGAGGATGCCTGCCATAGATGTGGGCGAAACGTCAGGAGAGAATACTTCTGGAACATGGCCACACAGCCCGAAAGACATACAACAACAAAATGAAAATAGTTTGCACTCAATTAACTCAGCAAAGAGCAGACAGAATCTTGTACTTGCCAGTATTCTCAAACAAAGGCAAACTACTATAGCTTCTCCTGACTTATGTGTACTTCCCAATTAATAACTTTTGCCATCTTCACCATAACCTGAAGGTGAATAACCACACATGTTCTGGTGTTCATTTGTGAAATGTGGAAGTGTATGGACTTGGTTTTCAAACTTTTTTGGTCATGTTCTTTATTTGCTTTCTAATATCTTCTGATGTAAGTCATCATGAAAATTCTGGCTAATGTCTTTAAAATAACATGGATTTTCATAGAATCACAGAATCATAGAATAGTAGAGTTGGAAGAGACCACATGGGCCATCCAGTCCAACCCCCTGCTAAGAAGCAGGAAATCTCATTCAAAGCACCCCCGACAGATGGCCATCCAGCCTCTGCTTAAAAGCCTCCAAAGAAGGAGCCTCCACCACGGCCCCGGGGAGAGAGTTCCACTGTCGAACAGCTCTCACAGTGAGGAAGTTCTTCCTGATGTTCAAGTGGAATCTCCTTTCCTGTAGTTTGAAGCCATTGTTCCGTGTCCTAGTCTGCAGGGCAGCAGAAAACAAGCTTGCTCCCTCCTCCCTATGACTTCCCTTCACGTATTTGTACATGGCTATCATGTCTCCTCTCAGCCTTCTCTTCTGCAGGCTAAACATGCCCAGCTCTTTAAGCCGCTCCTCATAGGGCTTGTTCTCCAGACCCTTAATCATTTTAGTCGCCCTCCTCTGGACGCTTTCCAGCTTGTCAACATCTCCCTTCAACTGTGGTGCCCAAAATTGGACACAGTATTCCAGGTGTGGTCTGACCAAGGCAGAATAGAGGGGGAGCATAACTTCCCTGGATCTAGACGCTATTCCCCTATTGATGCAGGCCAGAATCCCATTGGCTTTTTTAGCAGCCGCATCACATTGTTGGCTCATGTTTAACTTGTTGTCCACAAGGACTCCAAGGTCTTTTTCGCACACACTGCTGTCAAGCCAGGCGTCCCCCATTCTGTATCTTTGATTTCCATTTTTTTCTGCTGAAGTGAAGTATCTTGCATTTGTCCCTGTTGAACTTCATTTTGTTAGTTTCGGCCCATCTCTCTAGTCTGTCAAGATCGTTTTGAATTCTGCTCCTGTCTTCTGGAATGTTAGCTATCCCTCCCAGTTTTGTGTCATCTGCAAACTTGATGATCGTGCCTTCTAACCCTTCGTCTAAGTCGTTAATAAAGATGTTGAACAGAACCGGGCCCAGGACGGAGCCCTGCGGCACTCCACTTGTCACTTCTTTCCATGATGAAGACGACACATTGGTGAGCACCCTTTGGGTTCGTTCGCTTAGCCAATTACAGATCCACCTAACCGTAGTTTTGTCTAGCCCACTACGGTTAGGTGGATCTGTAATTTTGGTTAAATGTGTTCAATCATGAATAAAATTGACCATTACTGTTTCAGTCTTTTAAACAAAATGTTTACGTCCATGATGACAAATATTTTACTTCATATATGGCTTACGATACAAGGTTTATTTGTTTGTCCTTTCTATTTGTATGTGAAAACACTGAGGATATTTTTCATTTCTTCTATCTGCAAACCTCCTCCAGAGAATCTCCCTTGTTTTTAGAGTTTAGCAATGGCTACACCTAAGGGTGTTGCAGAGCTAATATAAATCCAGTAAATGGAACTACAGCAGGCAACAGAGTTCCTGCAGCACATCTATAGATTTCAGCAGGGGAGTGAAAAGGTGGCAAAAGCTTGCCAACTAAGACAATCTCCTTTGAGTTTTGATTATTTTGGGAACATAGGACCCCTACATGATATTAATTTCCCTTCAGAATGAATTTGGATTTCATGTTCACCTCTCCTTCTCCTATGAGAAGGGAAACAGTTTCACCATTGAAGGCAGGACCTGTGCATGTATCTGACATAGCCTCTGTAAAGGAGGGATCAGTGGAAGTAAATAGAATGAATTTAATTTTGGAACTACCAAATTTCAGTGTAGTCAATCTAATTAATTAATTAATTAATTAATTAAAGAGCAGGAAATAGCAGAAATATAGAAAACCATCAGCATGAACTATGAGAGCAAATGTCACTCTTGAGGACTAATTGATTTAGTCAGTGGGCAGGGAATACGGAAAGGGGAATGGGAGCTTTATGGCTGAGAAAATAAAGGTATTCCCTGGAGAGAAGAAATTTAATTGCTACTCCCTAGGGAGAAGAAGACCCAAATTACTCTTATTTAAGTAATGGCATTTTAAATTATGTACACAGACGAGATGGAAGAGTACATTATTTGTAGTGTGCATAGTTGAGGTCTTATGTAGCATTTTTGTCCCTGTTATTAATCATTCATTGACTTTGACTTATGCCAATGTTATGATATCTTCCAGGGCCCATCCAGACAGCCCCTTTAATGTGGGACTTCCCACTACAATTTTCCTCCTCTTCCTCCTCCCTCCCTCTCTCCTGGCGAGTCATTGCTATGTGCCAGGAGAGCTGTCGGACCACTCTAATGGAGGCCGGATAAGTGAATTTAATTTTCAAGTGGTTTGGGGGGCTTTTGGGGAGGGGGTTTGAATGTCCAGGTGTTCTCCCAGAACATCTGGACATCCAACCCAGAAAGCATGTACTTTCTGGGGGGTGTGTGGATGGGGACCTGGGAACATTCACGTTTTTTAAATGCGAATGTTCCCGGGATAACTGCCCCCAGGGTCTTTGACCCCATCTGACCATTTAATGCAGTTTCAAACGGGTATTGAAGAAAGTCAATAACTGCTAATGTTCCCATCACCTACCTTGTGAGATGCAGCTGGTCATTGCTGTGCCAGTATGCCAGCACTGAAGTGAAATTGGGGGGGAGGGTGGCATTCTCCCCCTTTCCCATTATCCTACCTCTCCCATGTCATTCCCAATTCAGTTTTTTTATTTATAGTAGAATTTGATTTTCTTTAATTTGTTATACCAGGAATTGTAAAATTGCTTTTAAAACATTTAATATACAGAGCAGTGGAGGTGCTGGAGGGTGGGATTATGAGGTTATGTCAAAATACAAGTTTGGTACCATGGCTAGACAAATGGAGAAACATTCAATAGTGAGTGTGCTCATGTCAGTGTGTAGCCACAATAGTTGATCACGTGACTGCTGTGAAATAGTGACTTCTTGCAATAAAGACCTTAAGACTGTATGACACACTCATGGCTCTTTCATGTCACATCCAAAACTGAAGTACACTGAGAAAGTGTCCGGAATGAAACCCCTTTTTTGCTCTCTCAACAAGTTACGTTTCATTATCAGCATTATTAATTCTGGCAGAAGAAACAAAGTTATTCCTTGCTAGCCCAGCCAAAGGATCTTTGTTTAGCAGGCTTCTATCAAAGAGTTGCTACATTTTTCAAGTGAATAATTTAGAAACACCCTTGGGAATTGAGAAAGGATATTGATGGTTAAAGTGCAGCCACTAGTCCTTTGTTCAGTGATGGGCAAAAGCTCCAGCATCTATATGAAACATGCCATGTTGTGCTTTTGAGCATCTCTTTAGGTCTCAGGAAGGACCAGAATGAAAATGAATATTAAGCCTTGATAGAGTATTTGATCCCTTTCCTATGACCTCAATTAATAACTAACTTAACCTTTTCTTAGAGGAAGCTAAATTAGACTTCTAAGTCCAGGTTATTCCACATGCCATTTGATTGCATGCGGCATAATTAAAAACAAAGTAGTAGGATTTGATGGGCACACTCTGAATATGACTATGAAAAAGAACCCTTTAAACCAAGGAACCCTGCCAAACAGAAATCTATGATTCACATCCAGCAGAAGGGATAGTCATTAGGTCAAAGATACAAAAAAGGTTGCCCCTTGACATGAAGAAAATATCAAGGGTGCAGTGGAGGGAAGTAGAAGACAGTGATTCACAGGTTTTTTTCTTATTTTATCTTGACTGTTTTTAACACATGGATGTGCTGGGTGAAACTGTGATACACTGAGAAAGGAGCCATGCATAGAAATGGCACGTATCATTTGTCACAACGGGGCACAATATTTGATTCTCCAGAATGTTTAGATTAGCTTCTCCCTCATTATTTCAATTCTAGGGACTTCTTCAAATATGCCCAAATTTGGTGATGGTGATGGATTTTTTTCTACTTCAGCCATGGAGCCTGCCGGCTCCCATCACACCTGGGCAAAGCACTTCCTGAGTGACTCTGTGGCCACAAAAACTGTGCTGGCACCAAAAAAATTCCAGTGGTGCACAATAAGAGGCTTCCTGTCTTTCCATAAGGAAAGATGAGTCAAGCCGGCTTAAAGAGGCTTCCCCTTATGTGATGAGATAGGGGGAAACCAGGACGGTGTGGAGCAGGGGCTGCTGCCAGGATCGCCATACATGTGACTAAGTCCTAAGTGAAATAAAAATACCCAGTTATGGCCAAGAGCCTAGTATAGTGGTTTGAGCATTTAAACTCTACAGTTCAGGGTTTGAATTGGCCATTAAACAGACTGGGTCACCTTGGGCAATGCACACTCTCTCAGTCTCAGAATAAGGTAAAGACAAACCCCATCTGAACAAATTTTGCCAAGAAAACTCAGTGATGGGTTCACATTAGGATCTCCATAAATCAGAAATGACATGAAAGCACACAACAAGTTAGAAACTATGAAGCTGTATAAGACTTGGGTCCAGATTAGCATCGTCACTGCAAAAATATCTCAAATCCTGAGATTTCAGGGCTAAAATCTGAGATCCGAAGATATCTCTTTATGATTTCACAGGGTGTAATTTCTCATGAATTCTTCTAGGAGGGATAGCTAACACTCCAGAAGACAGGAGCAGAATTCAAAACGATCTTGACAGACTAGAGAGATGGGCTGAAACTAACAAAATGAAGTTCAACAGGGACAAATGCAAGATACTTCACTTCGGCAGAAAAAATGGAAATCAAAGATACAGAATGGGGGGCGCCTGGCTTGACAGCAGTGTGTGCGAAAAAGACCTTGGAGTCCTTGTGGACAACAAGTTAAACATGAGCCAACAATGTGATGCGGCAGCTAAAAAAGCCAACGGGATTCTGGCCTGCATAAATAGGGGTATAGCGTCTAGATCCAGGGAAGTCATGCTCCTTCTCTATTCTGCCTTGGTCAGACCACACCTGGAATACTGTGTCCAGTTTTGGGCACCGCAGTTGAAGGGAGATGTTGACAAGCTGGAAAGCGTCCAGAGGAGGGCGACTAAAATGATTAAGGGTCTGGAGAACAAGCCCTATGAGGAGCGGCTTAAAGAGCTGGGCATGTTTAGCCTGCAGAAGAGAAGGCTGAGAGGAGACATGATAGCCATGTACAAATATGTGAAGGGAAGTCATAGGGAAGAGGGAGCAAGCTTGTTTTCTGCTGCCCTGCAGACTAGGACACGGAACAATGGCTTCAAACTACAGGAAAGGAGATTCCACCTGAACATCAGGAAGAACTTCCTCACTGTGAGAGCTGTTCGACAGTGGAACTCTCTCCCCCGGGCCATGGTGGAGGCTCCTTCTTTGGAGGCTTTTAAGCAGAGGCTGGATGGCCATCTGTCGGGGGTGCTTTGAATGTGATTTCCTGCTTCTTAGCAGGGGGTTGGACTGGATGGCCCATGAGGTCTCTTCCAACTCTACAATTCTATGATTCTATGATTCCAGAAAATCAGAAACATTGGTAAATTTCAGGCAAAAATGGGCATGATCAAAAACAAAGATGGCAGGGACCTAACAGAAGCTGAAGAGATCAAGAAATGGTGGTGAAAATATACAGAAGATCTGTATAGGAAGGATAATAATTTGGAGGATAGCTTTGACGGTGTGGTGAATGAACTAGAACCAGACATTCTGTGGAGTGAGGTTGAATGGGCCTTAAGAAGCATTACTAATAACAAGGCAGCAGGAGATGATAGGATCCCAGCTGAGCTGTTTAAAATCTTGAAAGATGATGCTGTCAAGGTGATTCATGCCATATGCCAGCAAATATGGAAAACTCAAGAATGGCCATCAGATTGGAAAAAAAAATCCATTTATATCCCCATACCAAAAAAGGGAAACGCTAAAGAATGCTCAAACTTCCGTATAGTGGCACTTATTTCCCATGCCAGTAAGGTAATGCTCAAGGAAGACCCCAGCAATACATGGAGCGAGAGTTGCCAGATGTCCAAGCTGAGTTTAGAAAAGGCAGAGGAATGAGAGACCAAATTGCCAATATCCGCTGGATAATGGAGGAAGGCAGGGAGTTTCAGAAAAAGCATCTATTTCTGCTTTATTGACTATTCTAAAGCCTTTGACTGTGTGAACCATAATAAACTGTGGCATGTTCTTGGTGGTAAGGGGATACCAAGTCACCTTGTCCGTCTCCTGAGAAATCTGTATAAAGACCAAGTAGCCACAGTAAGAACAGACCATGAAACAACAGACTGGTTCAAGATTGGGAAAGGAGTACGGCAGGGCTGCATACTTTCACCCTACCTATTCAACTTGTATGCAGAACACATCATGCAACGTGCGGGGCTTGACAAATCTAAGGGCGGAGTTAAAATTTCTGGAAGAAACATTAACAACCTTAGGTATGCAGATGATACCACTCTGATGGCTGAAAGTGAGGAAGAGCTGAGGAGCTTTATCACCAAGGTGAAAGAAGAAAGTGCAAAAGCCGGGCTGCAGTTAAATATCAAGAAAACCAAGATTATGGCAACTACACCTATTGATAACTGGCAAATAGAAGGAGAAAACGTGGAGGCAGTAACAGACTTTATATTTCTAGGCGTGAAGATCACTGCAGATGCAGAATGCAGCCAGGAAATCAGAAGATGTTTACTTCTTGGGAGGAGAGAAATGGCCAACCTTGACAAAATAGTGAAGAGCAGAGACATCACACTGGCAACGAAGATCCGCATAGTCAAAGCAATGGTATTCCCCATAGTAACCTATGGATGCGAGAGCTGGACCATAAGGAAGGCTGAGCGAAGAAAGATAGATGCTTTTGAACTCTGGTGCTGGAGGAAGATCCTGAGAGTGCCTTGGACCGTAAGAAGATCCAACCAGTCTATCCTCCAGGAAATAATGCCCAACTGCTCACTGGAGGGAAAGATACTAGGGGCAAATATGAAGTATTTTGGCCATATCATGAGAAGACAGTAAAGCTTGGAAAAGATCATGATGCTGGGGAAAATGGAAGGAAAAAGGAAGAGAGGCTGTCCAAGGGCAAGAGGGATGGACAGTATTCTTGAAGTGACTGGCATGAACTTGAAGGAACTGGGGGTGGCAATGGCCGACAGGGAGATCTGGCATGGACTGGTCCATGAGGTCACAAAGATTGGGAGATGACTGAGTTAATGAAGAAGAAATTTCTCATGATGTTACAAAGGTGACATAACAAGAGGGACTCCTGGTGATGTCATTAAGCATTGTACATAAAGTGTCAAATGCAGTTGCATAGAGTATATCACTCAAATAAACAACACTGACTTTCATAAATGACCATTAAATCACAATCATTCATGAAAGCTTCCTCATTCCTGACATGGCTTCTTGTTGACTATGTAATCTCTCTTCTGCACAAAGTCATTCCAGTTTTCAAACCAAGGAACAGTTTTTCAGAAAGATGACCTGAGGATTTAATGATAAGTTCAGCTGCCTCTAAAAGAAAAAAATAAATGGAAGAAAGTCAAAGCTCATGAAAAGCTAGGGGTGGAACAATTGCTTTCATCCCCTGGAAGCTGCCTGCTTTCTCAAAGTTATTTAGTTAGTGTCTGAAGGTTATGAGAACTAGACAAATCTTTTATGGCATTCAGCAGGGCCCTTCTGATACTCTTAAAATTTGGCACAGACCTAATGTTTATACATTTCCTCCATTTGTACAGTGTGTAGTATGTTGTGTATAAACACAGATGCTGCTTCTATAGCAATATATGAAAAATAACTGATGATCGGCATTAATTTTTGATTACGTGCACATCACTTTAAACAAATATAGTCCCTGTGCATCTGCTGCAATTTAGAGTTGTTTACAGCATGTTGGTAATTTCCTTTTTTCACCTGGATCAGAATCAGAACACCTTTTGATTGATGTCAAACTACAAATATTATTAGAAGTCTAACGGGGGCTCGCCCAGCTGGAATGTAGATTTTATTCATTTCAGTTTTTCACTTGTAATTAGTCAATTTCATCCAAGGATTTTTTTTATAAAAACAAAAAAACAAAACTCTGCACACCACATCATCAACATCAATTAGTGTGTGTACTTGATTTGCAGTTTGTATTCCTTATTATGCTCATTAAAATGTGTCACACTGTCATTTGGCCTTGAAAGGAATTTTCCCCCTTGTGGAGTCCAAAGTCAAAACCCATTCTAGCCAAACTTTTCTTCCCTAATATTTCTGTCCTGAAATATTAATATATTGTATTAAACCATCTTTAGCTGGTGGCCAAACAAAATGAAATTATAGGGATGTGCTCTCAGTGCTTTAATTTTTTTTGTTAAAAGAGAGCATGGAGGAAAAATGGGTTAATTTGTTCTGTCTGTGTCATTTTCCTGATGAAAATTGCTCTGATGATCTGTTATTTTCCCTGTTTAAACTGATAGCTTCAGAAGGCTTTTTTTTTCAAGAAAAACGTATTGAGAGAAAGAGTGGATTTCATTTTACAAGAAATTAAAGAGATGGTGATCCAATAGAGCAGTGGTTCTCAAAATGTACTCTGCAGAACACTTGGGGGTCTGCAAAGCATACTGAGGGGCTCCGTGGTTCCCTCTCCCTCCAAGCTTTCCCTCTTTTTGACCCTCCCCCTCCTGCATCTCTCTTACCACCAAAAGCCTTTTCAACCTGTCTCCCTTGCCCCCCCCCCCCCCCCGAAGCTTTTTTCTCACCTTCTTCACTGCCCAGATCCTTTCCCCCTTGCCTTGCTTGCTTCCAAAACACTATTTCCCTCCCACCACTCGGGAGGTGCTTTGATTGTGCTTTTCCTGCATGGCAGAAGGAGGTTGGATGGGCTGGCCCCTGGGGTTGCTCCTATTATTATTATTATTATTATTATTATTATTATTATTATTATTATGGCTGAATGGCCATCTGTTGGGAGTGCTTTGATAGTGCTTTTTTATACAGAAGGGGGTTTGACTGGATGGCCCCTGGGGTTTTCCACTGAAATACTGTTTAATTTGTGTTGGTCAAGAAGTTTGCCCATGCCTGATTCATATACATTAAATATAATATAGTATAGTATAAAAAAATTATTGGGGCTCCACAAGAAACATTTGCTTCAAAAAGGACTCTGAAGCTGAAAAAGTTTCAGAACCCCTGCAATAGAGAACCTCTATTTAATTGTCAATCATTATCAAAAGGCACTGCTACAACAAAATAAAGATAAATATTAGAGACATTCATGATTTCTAAAGAGATGCAAATATGGAAAGTAGTGGGCTGTGGAAGGCAGCCAGGCAGTGTAGGTGCAGATTAAAGGGTCTGCATCATTTCATAGAAATAAAGGTATTTTGCATATGCTTACTTTCATGGGTATATAAAAGTCTATTTATTCAAAACCATACAAAACACAAAAGGGCTTTTGGATGTTGCTCATGACCTCCATGGTCTGTGTTCCATTTGGTGATAGAAAATATCATGAAAAGCTGATTAGGGTAGAATCTAATATCAGAGGATGGCGAATTACTATGACTCAAGAAAAACTGAATCATTATAATAAAACCTCCACATGCCACTAATCACTAGGTAATGCTTATAATTTGAGATTTTGGAGTACGGTGCCACCTATATGCAGACGACATCCAACTCTACCATTTTCCACCTAATGCCAAGGAAGTTGTCCTGACCCTAAACCAGTAAGGTCATCAGTAATGGACTGGATGAGGGCAAACAAATTGAAACTTAATCCAGACAAGACAGAGGTAGGTACTCCTGGTCAGTTGTAAGACAGACAGTGAATAGGGATCCAGCCTGTGCTGGATGGGGTTACATTCCCCCTGAAGACACAAGTTAGCAGTTTGGGGATCCTCCTGGACTTGACACTGAACATGGAGGCTCAGGTATCAGCGGTGGCCAGGAGGGTCTTTGCACAATTAAAAGTTGTGTGCCAACTGCGCCTGTTTCTTCAGAAGCCAGATCTGGCCACAGTGGTGCATGTCTTAGTTACATCTCATCTGGATTACAGTAACATGTTCTACGTGGGGCTGCTTCTGAAGAGTGCTTGGAAACTTCCGCTGGTCCAAAGAGCTGCAGCCAGGTTGCTAACTGGGTCATGCATCACCTTGACAGCATCATCTTTCAAGATTTTAAACAGTTCAGCTGGGATCCCGTTGTCTCCTGCTGTCTTGTTATTAGCAATGCTTCTTAAGGCCCATTCAACCTCACTCCTCAGGATGTCTGGTTCCAATTCACTCACCACACAGTCAAAGCTATCCTCAATATTATTATTTTTCCTATACAGATCTTCTGTATAGTCTCACCACCTTCTCTTGATCTCTTCAGCCTCTGTTAGGTCCTTGCCATCTTTGTTTTTGATCATGCCCATTTTTGTCTGAAATTTACCCCCGATGTTTCTAATTTTCTGGAAGAGGTCTCTTGTCCTTCCTATTCCATTGTCTTCTTCCACTTCCATGCATTGCTTGTTTAAAAATAGTTCCTTATCTCTTCTGGCTAACTTCTGGAATTGTGCATTTAATTGAGCATATTTCCCCCTATCACAGTTTCCTTTAGCTTTCCTTCTTTCTTGGACTACTTCCTGTGTCTCAGCAGACAACCATCTTGCCTTTCTGGTTTTCTTTTCTTTGGGATGTACTTTGTTTGCAACAGAACAATGTTGCAAACTTTTGTCCATAGTTCTTCTGGGACTCTGTTTATTAAATCTAATCCCTGAAATCTATTCTTCACCTCCACTGCATACTCACTAGGAACATCTGTGAGACCATATCTAACTGGCCTGTGTGTTTTCCCTAATCTCTTTAGTCTGATTCTAAATTGTGCAATAAGAAGTTCATGATCCAAACTACAGTCAGGTTCAGGTTTTGATTTAAAGCTTTGGATAGCATAGGGACAACTTAAAACCCCTGTGGTGTTTGTTTTGCTGTCTGGACTCATGTTCAGAAGCTTTTGCCTCATTGTGAGAATTGGATTTTGAAACATTTGGCTTGTTGAAAAAAGGATTGGTGATAAAGCTTCAGTGGAGACTCCTTTTCTCCATGATAATTCTTTCAGGAGTTAATTTTCCTTCCTAGGGATTCATTTCTCTCACTTCCTGTTGTCTCACCCCCCACCCATTCTGAATTTGTAAGTCAGATGTTTGTAACTCAGGGACTGCCTGTTCTTTGAATAAAGTGATGTGTCTTGAATGTTTTTGATATTTTTTTCTCACTTGGGCTGGCTGTAAATGACCTATTTCACACTTAATGTGACAAGAGATTTGATTTATTTTCTCATAGGCTGAAGAACTGGAACAAATTCTTAATTAGCAAGGATTGACCACTCTGCTATCAAGCCAAGAGCCATACCAGGTTTATATGATTTGAACGTTTTGTCCTAAGAGATAATTAACAAAATTACTATAGTATACTTCAGCTCTCTTTTTCATGATTGCTATAAGCAGCTGGCTTATTCATTCTGTTCAAGTGATTCACTGGCATTAGGGTGGCCACTCACACATTGCCAAAGGAAAGGAAATGCTGTACTAAGAAAGAGAACAAAAGAAGAGATTGGCTTAAAATGTGACTGTGCTAATTTTTATGCGTTATTGCAAATTCAGATGTAATTACTGTAATTGAAAGAAAAATACAGTAGCCTCAATCCTGTTCTAAATCTCAACTATAATATAACCATTGTATCAATGGCATTAACCTACAGATTAACTTCACATTCATCAGTTGAGTCAATGGGCTTATTCTAGTTGAAATTAACCAATAATGAACTGTGGGCCATTTTCTATTCTCTATGGAGGATGTTCTGTATATAATGGTCTCATAACAATATATATGATTTAATTGTTGTTGTTGACTACAACCCCATGAATGAAATGCCTCCAAATCACCCTGTCCTCAATAGCCCTGCTCAGGTCTTGCACTCAGGGCCATGCCTCCCTTGCTTCTACACTGCCCTATATCCCAGGATCTGATCCCGGATTATCTGCTTTAAACTGGATTATATGAGTCTCCACTGACAGGTAATCTGGGATGAGAAAATAATCTGGGATCAAATCATGTGGTATAGGGAAGGTGTGGTATAGGGCCAAAGTCTATCCATCCGTAATGCAAACTTCTTCTTTTCCTACTGACTTCTGCCTTATCAAGCATCAGGCATGTAGCCGGGGGGGGGGGGGGGTTGAGGGGCTTCAGCCCCCCCTCCCAAATTCTCAGGGTGGTCTGCGAGAAGGCTTTACATTTATTATTTAAACTGTTATGTTTATTCATATCATGATCTGATCACCATGCTCAATATATCCCATATGCATGGGGGTATTGGGATAAAGATACAAAAGGTTTGCGAGGGTAGATCCTCTCTCACTCAGACTCAGCCCCCTCCCCCCACCCCCCAAATCAAAATCCTGGCTACGGGCCTGTCAAGCATTATTGTTTTTTCTAGTGAATCATGTCTTCTTCAACATAAAAACATCTTAGTTTCGTCTTCTTGTCTTCTAATAAGAGTTCAAGCTTGATTTTCTTTAGAATATGCTTGTCTTTTTTATCAGTCCATGGCATCTAAAGAACTTTTCTACAGCATCACATTGAAATGAGTTAATTTTCTTTTATCCATTTTCTTCAATCATGCATAGAAATGAAAAGTACGGTGGCATGGACAATCCTAACTTTAGTAAAAACATTAATATAACAATACAAGTACATTATGTACCTTTACATATTTATTTACAAGATGTCATGCTCATCTTCTAAATAAAGCAATTTGAAGAAAGGCAGTAGTTTATTTAATATTTAAATATCTAAATATTTTATGTGTAATTAAAGTGAAAGCTTGGAAAGGTCACTCTTTGGGCTACAGCTCCATGCATGCACCAGACAGCCTAACCAGACTGGACCTATATCCCAGGATCTGATTCCAGGTTTTCTGTTTATCCCAGATGATCGGGCAGTACAGACTCATATAAATCAGTTTAAAGCAGAAAACCTGGGATCAGATCTTAGGGTATAGAGCCTGTCTGGAAGGGCCCTGAGCCCTGCTTCCCCACCACTCTATATCTTAGCCATTTTCTCCTATTTCTTGTACCTTCATTTTGCCTGAATTTTCCAGTCTACATCTAGACTACTATACTTAGATATATTCTTCTTCTTTTGTGAACAGAATTTCAAGTGCCTTTTAAAAATGAATTTATCAGATAGTCAAATGAAATGTAAGCAGAACCTAATATCCATAGGTATTCATTTCTGGAAGGCAGTTACTTTGGGGCATAAAACCCTAAACTCTTTCAAGCATTTGTTCATTACTTGCAAATGTCAGTGAATGCACACACTTGTTTTTTCTTTTCTGATGAGACTCAGTTGAAAGCAGTAATGAACAACGATACTGTTGTAGATCAGTCACCAGAGACTGATGGTGTAACTGCTGATTTAGAGAGGATTGTGAGCTTTCCTGTGGCACAAAGTGATGGGCACTCAAGTCTAGGAAATGATGGTTCTCTCTGTGAGAAAACCAGCTCAAAAAGTGCAGGGTCTCAAGGGCATTCAGGGAGACAGAAGTAGCAACACCAGATAATGTTCATATATTCCTGTTCAAGTCTTACTAGTTATATCTTCCTGACTGTGGAATTATGCTGTATCTGTGATTCCTGGCTGTTCCTGGAATTTGTCCCCTTGGTCATTTTATGAGACATGTGGATTATTGTTTGGTTCTTGCATTTTGCTAAACCTTGGATTATATATCTTCCTTTCTTATTTCTGATACACACGCACACACACACACACACACACACATATATATAGCCTCCGGTGCTGAAGTGTGTTAAAGCACTGAGCTGCTGAACTTGCAGACCCAGGTTCAAGCTCGGGGAGCGGAGTGAGCGCCCGCTGTTAGCTCCAGCTTCTGCCAACCTAGCAGTTCGAAAACATGCAAATGTGAGTAAATCAATAGGTACCGCTCCGGTGGGAAGGTAACGGAACTCCATGCAGTCATGCCAGCCACATGACCTTGGAGGTGTCTATGGACAATGCCGACTCTTCGGCTTAGAAATGGAGATGAGCACCAACCCCCAGAGTCGGACACGACTGGACTTAACGTCAGGGGAAACCTTTACATTATATATATATATATATATATATATATATATATATATATATATCTCAATCATGATAAAGTGTTTGTTTATATTCCTGGACTCTTGTGTGGTGCAGTGGTTATAGGTGTTTCCGGGCCTGGAGTGCAGCAGATACATCCCCACAGTAAGAGAATTCAATTAGAATAATGGAATTTGTGGCAAAAGTAGTCACTGTGAAAACTAGTCAGAGCGTTAATAGCATCCCAATACTAAATGGAGATGGGGATTATAAATTGCAGAAAATTGCCAGAAGGCATTATTTATTAATAACATCTCCCCCACAAACCCATGGAAATAAGTTTTTTAAATGACAGAGCATACACAAGGCTATGTCTGTACTATGGTAGTTAGTTTTAGTTAGTCTACTCAGGAATAGGCAATTTTCCAGTTATTTTGTTCTACAATTCTGATACATACCAACCAGCGTCATAACTGAAAAAGGATAATGCACTTGAAATTTAAAATATTAAGAGAGTACAAGAATATTGAACACAGCTGAGATTCAATGAGGAAACAAGAAGGAAAAATAAGTCAATTACAAAAAAAATCAGAAAATATTCCTGTTTGCTGCAAGAGTTCTTTGGTTTCTTTGCATTTTAAACAACCAGAAGACATTTTCCTTTTCATGGAACATTTAGAGCAATTCCCAGCATAAACAGAACTATTTTATTTCTAGTTAATTGTTGGAATCTTTTCATTTCAAGGTAGATAACTCATTTTTCTCAGGTGATGTGGTTTGCTAGTTTTAATTATAGACATATCCTTTCTTTACTCTGGATGAGAGTGGGAGCACAGGTTATTTCTGCAATAATAACATTTTGCAGCACTGTATCTCTAAAAAAGAAAAAAATGCCCATTCTGGTCTACAAAACCAATAGTCAGCAAAGATACACAATATATTTCTTATTGGCTAGCTGAAAATGCAATATTTTTTGGCCCAATTGCCTACTCAGCTTCTTTTATTCTTTCTCCTGGCTGAAGACACTTGTATAGATTGAAGATGCTTTTCCAAGCTATCCTAAGGCATGAGAAATGAGACTTTTTGTAGTGTGATATCTCAGTTTTGGAAAGATGCAACCTCTGCTGGAAGTTGATCATATAGAGAATATTGATCATATCCTGGATTAATGAAATCTGCAAAAGTTAAACTACAAATGTGGAGGGTGATTGTACCACCCTTGGTAAAAATTACATAAGCAAAATGATCTAAATCATGTTGGCTTAGTAAGAACAAAGTTTATTTCTATCATTATATATCTGAATTCCTCATCTGTGGAGGTTTGTTTAACTACTATTCAGTAAAACTACCTGTTTTACCATCACTGATTAAACCATTATCATTCCTATACCTACTAGATATTATCCTGAGGTTAGCCTTTTCCATTCTCATTTGCCAGCACCCAAGCATATATATAAAGCTCTATTGACAACAGCTGTACTACATGCAACTGACCAAGTGGGCCAGAGTCTACAAAAGCTTGGGCCAAATCCAACTTCTGTTAAGATGCCACATGGCACTCTCTCTCCATTTATTGTCTGGACCTCCTGATGAAGTTGTTACAATATTCAGTTCTTTGGGCGCAGAGCACAAGAAAAATTGACTGTTACTAAAGCAGTAAATGTTCTCTTTAGTTATGAAAAGAGTTATTATGCACTATTAAATATCCACTCAACATAGCCGCCAACATTGCATCTGCAAAGAACCGCCCAAGAGAGCTGTTTCGAGTGGTCAGGGGACACTTAAACCCTGTTCAACCAGGGACCCCTGACTAATCAGCAACTCATTGTGAGGAGTTCGCAAGGTTCTTTGCAGATAAAGTCACTCAGATCCGTTCTGATTTAGACATCAGTGTTGATGCAGTCTCTGTGAATGTGGCTGAGGCATCTGCTTGTTTATTGGATTCCTTTCAACTTGTGCAGCCCGAGGATGTGGACAAGATCTTGGAAGAAATGAGGGCGACAACCATATCTCTAGACTCTTGCCCATCCTGGCTCATAAAATTGGCTGGGGGGGGGGGGAACTGGCAGGGTGGGCGAAGGTACTGGTGAATGCCTCCTTGATTCAAGGTGTAATGCCAAGTAATTTCAAGGAGGCAGTAGTACAACCTCTTTTGAAGAAACCGACACTGGATGCCATCCAACTTAACAACTATAGGCCAGTGTCAAACCTCCCCTTTATGGGCAAGGTTCTGGAGAAGGTGGTGGCCTCACAAGTCCAAAGGTTCTTTGAAGACACCAATTTTCTGGATCCATCTCAGTCTGGTTTCAGGCCTGGCTACGAGACAGAGAAGGCATTGGTCACCTTGGTGGATGATCTACGAAGAGAGCTAGACAGGGGGAGTGTGTCCCTGCTAGTTTTCCTGGACCTCTCAGTGGCTTTTGATACCATCATCGATTGTATCCTTCTGGGCTATCTCTCTGGGATGGGACTTGAGGGCACTGTTCTACACCTTTCCTGGAGGGTCAGACCCAGAAGGTGGTCTCCTGTTTGACTCCCTGGCCATTGGCCTGTGGGGTCCCTCAGGGTTCAATTCTGTCCCCCATGCTGTTCAACATTTATATGAAACAGCTGGGAGAAATCATCCAGAGTTTTGGAGTTCAGTGTCAAATTTATGCGGATGACACCCAACTCTATTACTTCTTTCCACCTAATATCAAGGATGCTGTCCTGCCCCTAAACCAGTGCCTGTCATCAGTAAAGGGCTGGATGAGGGTTAATAAGTTGAAATTAAATCCAGACAAGATGGAGGTATTCCTGGTCAGTCGAAAGGCAGATCAAGACACACAGGTTACAACCTGTGTTGGATGGGGTTGCATGTTAGGGATTCCTCTTCTTCAGAAGAGGAAGGGGAGCAGGAAAGTGTTCATGAAACTGAGGAGATTTTGCAAGTACCCACATTTCAGGAGAGGTGAAAAGAAACAGAGCAGAGACGTCATCCAACTAGAATATCTGCCAGAAATGCAGCTGAGTCATTGGGAACTGCCCTAGCAACTGTGAGGGAACTCAGGGTTATAAAGCAGGTGCAGTCAGCTTTTGCTGGTAACAAACTGACTCTAATGCCTAATCCTTCGCTCCCCTTGTGCCTGCTTCGAGTTTGCAAAACAAGAAAAAACAGGACATTGCACACACTCCCCCGAAGACACAGGTGTGCAGTCTGGGCATGCTCCTGAATTCATCGTTGACTCTGGAACCCCAGGTGTCAGTGGTGGACAGGAGTGCCTTTGCACAATTAAAACTTGTGCGACAGCTGCGGCCATACCTTAAGACGCCAGATCTAGCCATGGTAGTCCACGCCTTAGTCACACCCCGCTTGGACTACTGCAATGTTCTCTACATGGAGTTGCCTTTGAAGATAGTTCAGAAGCTTCAACTGGTTCAGAGATCGGCAGCCAGATTACTAACAGGAGCCCAGTACAGGGAGAGATCCACTCCCATGTTGTGGCAGCCCCACTAGTTGCCATTCTGCTTCCAGGATAAATACAAAGTGCTGGTCATTACCTATAAAGCTCTAAACAGCTCGGGTCCACGCCACTTGAGTAATCACATCTCTTCTTACAATCCAGCCCGGGCAATGCGGTCAGCAGAGGAGGCCCTGCTCTTGGTCCCACCCCATCTCAAATACGGTTGGTTGGAACGAGAGAGAGAGCCTTCTCTGTGGCTGCCCCCCACCTCTGAAACTCCTCCCTAAAGAAATAAGGCTGGCCCCCTCCCTCGTCTCCTTCAAAAAACAACTAGAGACGTATTTCTCATTAGCATATAGAGAGGAGGAGGATTAATTAATGAGAGATCATTTCCGGATCCTGATTGAGAAATATGCTATATCTGGGCTCTGTTAGTCTATGTCAGCTCAATTTACATAGAATCATAGAATAGTAGAGTTGGAAGAGACCTCATGGGCCATCCAGTCCAACCCCCTGCCAAGAAGCAGGAAATCACATTCAAAGCACCCCCAACAGATGGCCATCCAGCCTCTGTTTAAAAGCCTCCAAAGAAGGAGCCTCCACCACAGTCTGGGGGAGTTCCACTGCCAAACCACCATAAGCTACATAATCTAACCCACACAACTGTGTTGAACTACAGTTGGCTTTTGTAAATTACTGTAAACATTTATTTAGATGTTATGTCATTATGTAATTCTTGTTTGATTCTGTCTGGCTATATTGGTTTAATTTATCAATGTTATGTTCAATTCACTGATATTAGGTTTAATTTGATGTTAGGTTTTTTATGCTGTTTTCATATGTGGAGTCTTGTTGGGATTTTATGCCAATATCTATCTATTTTATGAAGGCATTGAATGTATGCAGTTGTTTGTTATAATTGCAGAATAGAAATAAAGGTGATGATGATGATGATTATAATATCACTCCCACTATTCTTTATAGAACCCTTACCTACCATTACCTTATACGTATAGTATGCTACAACCCTTCTTCGGAGAGCAATTTCCTTGTATTCAGCCATTTACATTTTCTCAGATATCTAGTTTTCTATCACGATAAAGCTGAAAAGTTTTGATGGCTGCTAGTTCTGAAATAATCCATTTCATGTTCTCTCAAGACAAAACTCAATTGAGAATTAGTTAGAAAATTGATGTCTAAAAAGGTCTGAACCAAAGTGCTCCAAATGGAATGAGAAATGGAGAATGGGCCAGGAAGTATTTCTAAAGCTGCTACTTCTAATGTTGACTAATTATGAAGATGTTATAATGAGACCATCAGTGCCTCGTGGGGCAGGTGGGGTAATTAGTCTGCTTACACAAGTGTCATTTTCCATATATCTGAACAAGTGTTTGCAAGAAAGCAAAGCTAGAAAACTAGAAAATGTAAAAGGCTCTCAAGTTCTTGGTTTTGTATTTTGTCATCTCCAAAAGGATAGTTTCTTGTTTTGCTCAATCATTCAAAAGTAATTTCACTTTGATTTGTAAAAACTGTTTTTTCCCCTAGACCTTCCCCCTGATAAGAGGCAACTGTTCATGCATTCTTTTTATTCATAACTTCAGTAATTCAATGATGCACACCTGTTTGTCCCTAATGGTGGCATAGGTGTGATGACCCATGGGCCTTGTAGTCCTGCTCAGGACATGGTAATTCCTGATGAAGATGAAAACTTGGGGTTTTTACCTTCCCAGTCTGAACTGGATTCCTCTCAGCCAGATCTTTCCCAGGCAGATCTGGGAACCTTGCACCTGCAAGAAAGTTGTCTCCCAGAAGTATGTCAAACAAGCCCAGAGCCTACTTCTCCCGTGTTCTTGCGCCGGGAGTTTTGTAAACAACAGAGAGGTTTGGAAGCTGCTTCGCGCAGGAGTGCGAGGATAGCAGCCAAGAATTCTGCCAATTAAGTCTCCTTTTTCGTGAGAATCCTTAAGGAGTCAAACATCTGGTCTCAAAGATTAGCTTTCGTTTCTGGTTCCCAGAGAACTGCTTCGGCGGGAAAAGTTAGACTCTATATAGGTGATTTACCCGCGAAGTAACTTCGCGGAGTCAATTCGTCAGCCTACGGAGCGAGTTGTGTCTGGACAGCGCGCTCCGGTTCAAGCCTCGCTCCTGCTCAAGCCTTGCCTTGCTATCCAGCCTTCGCCTTGCTTCCCAGCCTTGTTTATCTACGGACTTTGCCTAGTTTCCCAGGATCAATCCTTGCCTTGTTCCACGGATTTATCAAGTTATTCCACGGACCTTGTTCTTGTTCTTAGTTACCTTTGTTCCACGTTCAAGCCTTGTTCCAAGTATCAAGTTATTTTCCAGACTCGCTCAAGTTTCATGGACTAAAGGACCTTGTCATCTCCCCTCACTTTGCTTGTCAAAGTGAGTGTTTCGGTTATTGGATTACAACTTTGGACCTTAATATTTCATACTGGACATTATTTCTTTGGACTAATTTTGACCTTTCCTGAAAGGTCTGCTTCTGGACTATCTTTTACATTTGCTTTTACTAACTTTATATATTTCCTTAATAAAGATATTAGATAGAATCTGGCCTCTGCGTATGGTTATTGGTGCTCTGTAGCCTGGGTCGTGACAGTTTGACTCCGCCACCCTAAGCACCAATTAACCTCGGCCAGAATGTCTACCGGAACCGTGCCCGGTGGGCAGCCACTGAGCTACACCATCAGCAAGGACGAAGTGGATCGCATCCGCGACAGACTCAACGCCCAGGATGGAGAAATAAAGGGCTTGCGGGAGCGCGGAATCCGCCTCCCGGCCATGGCGTTGCCTACCAAGTTTACTGGAGAAGCTTCTAAGGTTCATGTTTTCCGTCGCCAATGTCAAGCATATCTAGAGGCCCGTGATGCCGAGTTTCCCCAAGAAGACATCAAAGTGGCGTGGGTTTACAGTCTTCTAGACGGGCCAGCGGCCAATTGGGCGACGGCACTGTTCGACCAAGCCTCTCCACACCTAAGATCAGCGCAACACTTCTTGGACCACCTCAAGGAGACTTGGGGAATCGAGGACAATTTGGAGGCAGCCGGTCACAAACTCCGTCGCCTTTTCCAAGGAGACAGACCTATGTCTCAGTATATAGCCGAGTTCCGAGTGCTGGCCCACAACACCGGCTGGAACGATGTAGCCCTCAGAGGACAATTCCGGGAGGGTCTCAACATTGAAATGCTGGAAGAAATCTCCAAGGTGGATCCTCCCCAGACCCTCGAGGCACTCATTGATCAATGTTTACGGGCTGAAGTCATGATTGCCAACAGGAAACAGTGGGTTCGAGGCCAGGGCAGTAGAGCCGGGGCAAAACCCCCCGCTCCCGCCAGCGTTCAGCCACGTCCAGTGTGGAGACCCCCACCGCCAACCCCATACCCCAGAGGAGGCGAGGAAGTGCCGATGCAGTTGGGCAATGTGCGTCCCAGACTAGATGCCGCCGAGAAGGCCCGTCGTCAACGCTTAAACCTCTGCTGGTACTGCGGGAACGGGGGCCACTTCGCCAGAGAGTGCCCAGCCAAAGGGAAGCCTGCCGCCCGTCTTGCGGCGGCGTCCTCCACGGAGACGAAGGCGTCTGAGCCGACTGGCACACAGCCGGCGGGGGAAGCCAACGACCGGGTGTAGAGAGGCTCGCCAACCCGGTCAAAAAATCCATTCAAGAGCCGCCAACCGGGGTCCTGTTCCTTCTCGTGGTCACATTATGGTCAGCAAAAAGGGGACCCGTCATGATCCACGCCATGATAGACTCTGGAGCTACCAACAATTTCATTGATAGAGAGTATGCCGACTCTCTGGGATTACAATATCATGATTTCAAGAATGCCCGTGTGGTGCAAGCCATAGACGGCCGCCCCCTCAAGACGGGCCCCGTAAGTCAGTGGTCGGAACCCACCAGGATGTGGATAAGGGAACATATGGAAGAGATTTCCTTCTTTGTTACCGAGGTTCCCCATTTCCCTGTGATTTTGGGAATCCCATGGCTGACTCTCCACGACCCTAACATCTCCTGGTCCAACAGAGAACTGCAGTTTGCTTCACCGTACTGCCAAAACCATTGCCTCGTAGCCAAGGTCTGCCATGCCACGGACACCGAGCCCATCATCACCTTGCCAAAGAAGTACTCCGAGTATTGGGATGTATTCAATGAGAAAGAAGCCGAAAAATTACCCCCACATAGACCTTATGACTGTGCCATTGACTTGGTGGAGGGGGCCCAGATCCCGCGAGGGCATCTCTACTCCCTGACTGAACCAGAGCAAGAAGCTCTCAGGGAATTCCTAGAGACAAACCTTCGCAAGGGATTCATCAGACCCTCTCAATCCCCAGCCGCCTCCCCAGTGATGTTTGTGAAGAAGAAGTCAGGAGAACTACGCTTGGTGGTGGACTACAGAGCATTGAACAATATCACCAAGCGGAACAGCTATCCCCTGCCCTTAATCTCGGATCTACTGGATCGGCTTCGAGGAGCCAAGGTTTACACCAAGCTGGACCTTCGGGGGGCTTACAACTTAGTTCGCATCAGGGAAGGGGACGAGTGGAAGACCGCCTTCCAGACCAAATTCGGATTATTCGAGTCCCGAGTTATGAATTTCGGTTTATGCGGAGCTCCCGCAACGTTCCAGCATTTTGTCAATGACATTTTTCAGGACTATCTAGACAGGTTCTTGATAATCTACCTGGACGATTTTTTGGTGTTTTCTAGATCACAATCAGAACATGAGAACCACGTCAAAATGGTGTTACAACGATTGCGGGACCATGGACTTTATGCCAAGCTGGAAAAATGCGCCTTTGATCTACAAGAGGTAGATTTCCTTGGTTACCGCATCTCGCCTCTAGGGCTTTCCATGGATCCAGCCAAGGTTTCAGCAGTATTGGAATGGCAGGCGCCAACTAACAAGAAAGAGGTGCAGCGGTTCTTGGGGTTCGCGAACTATTACCGCAAGTTCATTCCAGATTTTGCCCGCTGGTCCGACCCCATCACTAGCTGCATCCGTGGAAAGCAGCCTTTCCGCTGGACTGATCAAGCAGAGAAAGGGTTCCAGCAATTAAAGAAACTATTCACCTCCCAGCCAATTCTACAGCACCCAAATCCTGGAACCCCTTTTGTTGTGCAAGCGGACGCCTCAGATGTGGCAATTGGGGCTGTACTCTTACAACCGGTGGGAGATCACCTCCATCCCTGTGCCTTTTACTCTCGTCAACTAACCACACCAGAAAGGAATTACACCATTTGGGAAAAAGAACTACTGGCCATAAAGGCAGCCTTTGAAACTTGGAGACATTGGCTAGAAGGGGCCAAATTTCCCATTGAAGTCCACACTGATCATCGCAATCTAGAGCATCTAAGAACTGCCCGCAAACTAAATCAGAGGCAGCAACGTTGGGCTTTATTCTTCGAACGTTTTGACTTCCAGATTCATTATGTGACCCCAGCCCAGACCAAGCAAGCAGACGCCCTGTCACGTAAACCAGAATACGCTGCAGGACGCAAGGAGACCTTTGAATCCCAACTACTACAACCCGAGAACTTTGCCACGCTCACAGTGGGGAACACCAAATCCATTCCCATTGGTTCTACTTCCCCTACTCCAGGACCCCTCTGTGCTCAAGAAATCAGGGCTAGTCAGCAAGCAGATGCCTGGGCGCAGGACCAACTTCGCCAAGGTCTGCATTTTCCCTTTTCGCTTAAGGATGGGCTGCTTTGCTATAGAAATCATGTTTATATTCCACCCGGACCGGGCAGGGAAAAAGCGCTTCGTCTGTGTCATGATTGCAAACCAGCAGGACACTTCGGACTATTTAAAACCATGCATCTGATCCTAAGGGATTTTTGGTGGCCCAAGATCCGCAAGGATGTGGAAAAATATGTCAACACCTGCCCAGTATGCCAGCGCTCCAAGATACGAAGGGAGAAGCCCTCAGGGCTTTTACACCCCCTTCCTACCCCATCTCGCCCATGGGAAATAATTTCTGCAGATTTCATCACTGACCTACCACCTTCCTGTGGATTCACCACGATCTTAGTGGTGGTGGACCTTTTCACCAAGTTAGCCCATTTCATTCCCTGCGAAGGCCTCCCCACGGCCAAAGAGACTGCGGATCTATTCCTTCAACATGTTTTCAGACTACATGGATTGCCCAAGAGTTTAGTCACAGACCGTGGATCTCAATTCACCTCTCGTTTTTGGAAGGCGCTACAAAAACTATTGGGCATAGACTCTCGCTTGTCTTCAGCTCATCATCCCCAAACAGATGGGCAAACGGAGCGCACCAATGCCACTTTGGAGCAGTATCTTCGCTGTTATGTAAACTACCAACAGGACAATTGGGCTTCTCTGTTATCACTGTCTGAGTTTGCCTACAACAATGGAGTTCAAGCTTCTACTAAAGAAACGCCGTTCTTTGCAAACTACGGCTTCCATCCACGTTTCTTTCCCCCTGTCATTGAAACTTCAGAAGTTCCCGCAGCAGAGGATTGGCTGCAGGAACTCACAGCGGTACAACAACTTTTGCTCCAGCAACTGGACCAAGCCAAGGAGGACTATAAACGCCACGCTGACAAACATCGCCAGCCGGGCCCCGAAATCAAGGTAGGAGATCGGGTTTTTCTGTCCACTCGCTTTCTGCCCTCCCACCGCCCTTGCCGGAAGTTAGATGCCCGTTTCATTGGCCCCTATCCAGTGGTGGCGCAATTAAACCCTGTGACTTTCAAACTCCAACTTCCGCGTTCAATGCGCATTCACCCAGTGTTTCACCGTTCCCTGCTCCTTCCGGCGGATGGTGTGCGACCTGATACAGACCAACCGGCCCCCCCTCCTGTTTTGATGAATGGGGAGGAGGAGTTCGAGGTTGAGGACATTTTGGATTCTCGCTTTCACCGCCGCCGCCTACAATATCTCATTGACTGGGTGGGTTTTGGCCCTGAGGAACGCTCTTGGGAAGACGCCTCCACAGTCCATGCTCCTGAGCTAACCCGTCGCTTTCATCAGACCTATCCCACCAAACCGCGACCTCGCGCCTCGGGGAGAGGGCCCCAGTTTGGGAGGGGCCTTGAGGAGGGGGATAGTGTGATGACCCATGGGCCTTGTAGTCCTGCTCAGGACATGGTAATTCCTGATGAAGATGAAAACTTGGGGTTTTTACCTTCCCAGTCTGAACTGGATTCCTCTCAGCCAGATCTTTCCCAGGCAGATCTGGGAACCTTGCACCTGCAAGAAAGTTGTCTCCCAGAAGTATGTCAAACAAGCCCAGAGCCTACTTCTCCCGTGTTCTTGCGCCGGGAGTTTTGTAAACAACAGAGAGGTTTGGAAGCTGCTTCGCGCAGGAGTGCGAGGATAGCAGCCAAGAATTCTGCCAATTAAGTCTCCTTTTTCGTGAGAATCCTTAAGGAGTCAAACATCTGGTCTCAAAGATTAGCTTTCGTTTCTGGTTCCCAGAGAACTGCTTCGGCGGGAAAAGTTAGACTCTATATAGGTGATTTACCCGCGAAGTAACTTCGCGGAGTCAATTCGTCAGCCTACGGAGCGAGTTGTGTCTGGACAGCGCGCTCCGGTTCAAGCCTCGCTCCTGCTCAAGCCTTGCCTTGCTATCCAGCCTTCGCCTTGCTTCCCAGCCTTGTTTATCTACGGACTTTGCCTAGTTTCCCAGGATCAATCCTTGCCTTGTTCCACGGATTTATCAAGTTATTCCACGGACCTTGTTCTTGTTCTTAGTTACCTTTGTTCCACGTTCAAGCCTTGTTCCAAGTATCAAGTTATTTTCCAGACTCGCTCAAGTTTCATGGACTAAAGGACCTTGTCATCTCCCCTCACTTTGCTTGTCAAAGTGAGTGTTTCGGTTATTGGATTACAACTTTGGACCTTAATATTTCATACTGGACATTATTTCTTTGGACTAATTTTGACCTTTCCTGAAAGGTCTGCTTCTGGACTATCTTTTACATTTGCTTTTACTAACTTTATATATTTCCTTAATAAAGATATTAGATAGAATCTGGCCTCTGCGTATGGTTATTGGTGCTCTGTAGCCTGGGTCGTGACAATAGGAGTGAGTACTGCTTTGAATGATAATTTTTCAATTTCTTTAAAAATAGAAATTCAGAGAAATATGGCAGAAAGCAAGAGCTGACTGACACTATGCAACACCAAGCATTCTTGATAATGATACAAGTAGAAGCAGCTGAACTACCCAAGCCAAGGTAATGCAATTCTAGGCTACATCAACGGGAGTATAGTAAACAGATCAAGAATAGTAATTGCAATATTCTATTCTGCTTTGGTCAGACCTCACCTGGAATCTCATTCTGGGCACCCACAATGCCAGTGGTATCTGGTGGGTTCTGTGTCAGTGAGCCATTTTATCAATTTCAGATTTTGGCTAGCTTTAAAGGAGCTATCCAGATTATAGACTATATTTAAAGATAGGTTTCAGTACCTTGGAGACCTCCTTTAAACCAGAATTAAAATCTAGTGTGGATTCACTGCTCCACTGAAATGGAATCCATAGCCGCTATTACACTGCTAATTTCCAAGATCTTGCCACAGTGTGTCTTTCATTCATATGTCCCTTGATGCAGGTGACCTAATGATATGGCTGCCCTATGATTAATGTCTGGAGCAAGTGGACTGTTCAGTCAAATGATATATGTGAGGGGTATGTATCTGTATGCATGCATGCATGCTGAGGAGAGATTAATATTTTCTAATACCTTTTGCCGTTCCACAAAATATGTTAGACTAAGATCAGGAACAGTGGCTCTTTGAATATTTTAGCCTAAAGATGCCACTTCTGCCCAGAAAAAAATAGTGATAATGGTGTTTTGAAATCATATTGTGAAACACCAGAAAATAATGAAGTAGTAACTACATGGAAGAATCATGAGGACTCATTCCAAGCATCCCTCTTGTCATTGGTGATATAGTGTTGATGTAGGGAAACCAAACTACTAAATTCAGAAATAATTTGATGGAGTGCATGGATGCAGAATCTTCCTGTTATGTACATATCTCAATATTATGAGTTGGGAAAAAACTCTCCAAGAATGGGCAGAGTTTTTATTAATATCTCCTGAGAATGCTCATAAATATTCATCAATTTACAAACTGAACCAAGTGGAGTTTGCCACTGTTAGTTGTTTACACTGTGACCTTAGCTTCTGTACAAAAATTGTAAGAGAAAAATGTGCAGAATTTTAAATCAAATTAAATGTAAGAGCACCGCTTGATAAATAAGACTCAACGATGCTTAAATTGCAACATTTTCTCAGTTAAATTATGCAGAAGTATAAATCTTAAGAAAAAACATTTGTGTCTTGCTTCAGAATAATATAGTTGACAGTTCTGAACAATCCATTCATGCTACAGTTTCTGAGTTATTGGTAATGTTTGTTGAGTGAGATGTTCCCAACTTAGCAGATGTTGTGTCTGCTTTGATATAGGATGCATGCATATGTGTGTGCTAATTCCCCCATTTGTTGTTGTTTTCCTTTTGTAAGGCCTTAGAGCTAGTGATAGGGCTTTATTAATTCTGAAAATTACTGTATCTCATGAATAGAACCTGTGCTTTATGTGCATAGCATCCCAGGTTCAAGCTGGTAGGCTGGGTGCAACTGATACCAGAAACACCAGATGACTGCTACCAGTCAGGGCATACACAGGTAGATCCTTCAACTGTATTAGACCCAACGTGGCCAAGAACCAAGCTCTGTTTTTGTTGTACAGATACCTCTAGGGGACAACAAGTTGCCTGCCCTCTGGAATCAATGAAGCTCAACTAGATGGACCAATAGCCTGACTTAGCATGAAGCAGCTTCCAGGATTCTTACCTATTACATGATAGGAAGTGCCTTCTGCTTGCACAGTAGTGTCTTTAGATGTAAGCTGCAGTCTATACTCTCTTGGTTACATGCATGTGAATGTTTTCAGTTTTGATCTCTCAATTCAACATGAAGATGTCTAATAGAAGTGAAAAAGCCCTGTTAGTAGGAAAATACATTTTCTTTTCATCAGTGTGATGACTGTAGCTAAGCTCCATGGAGAAAAGAGACTGAAAAGATAGTCAGCATATTCCTTGTTTTTGACCCTGTGAACTTTGCTCCTCTACAACTCTTTTACTGTCCAAAGTACATTATGTGGAAAGCTGATAACTCACCCTCAACAATGTTTGGCACCCTACCTAGGTAAGCATATTGCAATCAATGCCCACTATCACTCTCCTAGATACACAAAGGATAATGATGAATACTCAGTAAGCCCCCCCCCCTTTTCTTTCTTTCTTTCTTTCTTTCTTTCTTTCTTTCTTTCTTTCTTTCTTTCTTTCTTTCTTTCTTTTTTGCTCTAGTGTGTTCCTTTCATCCCATTTAATGAGTGAGATTTTTCTCCTGTGCTATATGTAATACAATGTTTTTGATTTTAAAAAGGGTTTGAGGGCAGCATTTCAATCTCCTTGATTGTTCATTATGGCAACAAAGATCACTGCTGCACATGATTTCTAAACAAGTTTGTTATTGTCAGCTTTGTGTGACTGATAACACATTTTGAGTAAGGTTTTACCCTGTTTTCAGCTTTATCCTAATCCATCTTCCCTGGAGCTCTTTTTGTATTAAAAAAGGAATGATCTTTTTGTATTTATTAAAAAAGGAATGATCTTCATTTTCATGCAAGCTTAGAGTTTGTTTCAACAGCAATTTAAAGCAGCCATTTAACCTTCTCCTTCCTCATCTCCCACGGTGTTCGCATTTGCTTTAGGCTAAAGAGAACATCAGTGATCTTGACAATAATCTCATCAGAGACAAAGCTCAAAATGATGCCATCATATATACTTTTATCAATGAAAGTGTAACCCAAGAGACATAGCTGGGTCATCCATGTATCTTAGAAGAGGTGCCTTCAATAGGATGCAGTTTACTGTTCTATTTCCCATAATAAGGGACTATATACTCTGGGTGGCACTTAAATTAGCTCTTCCATTTCCCTCTTTAACCTCTGGGCTTCAGCAATTAACTCCAGCCTTCACAAGGGAAAGTGATGATAGGAAGAGCAATTTCTGCATTCTGATGAAATAGAAATGCCAGGGCTGTACATCAAATTTATTGAAAACCAAATGCCAGAAAGCTAAAGCGATAACAATGCCCCCGACTAGGTTAGTATTTTGAAATGAAGACAGGTAAAGCTCAAATATGAATATTTTAGAATGTACAGTCTATAGTTCATTCCCTAAAAAGTCATCATGAAAATCACCAGTCTCAATGACTTGTGACCTCTTCACATGGCCCTTTTGGGCTGTGCCGTTGTGCCAGCAATCATCAGCAAAAGGGAAGGTGTGCGGGGTGGTTTGTGGCACACCATGCACCCTCCCTCCTCCCATCATCACATGGAGAGGATGGGAGAGGGTGCTTTAGTGCCGTTTCCCTTCCCTCATCAAATGGCTGAAAGGTCGGTAATGCATCACAACAGCTGATTCCAACTTTAGTCACTTTCCGGGAGTGCTCAACAGAGGCCAACAGACAATTTGCTAATTTGGTTCCATACATTGCTGTAAAAGATGCTTCCACTTCAAAGCTTGCTCTTGCCTCCCCCTTCTTCTTTTGCACTGCATTTTCTTTTGTATTCGTGCTCTGTGGGCTGGCACTTTTGTGGTTTAATAGATGTACAGCAGATATACAATTGAAAGTGTATTTTCAGTTTCACAGTTTACCGGATGTTACTGACAGGAGTTTTGAATCATCAGACAATTCCAATTGTATCCAAAAATCTTGGAATCAGGGTGGTATTGTTAGATAATGTGACATGTTCCAATTGTGCTATTGCAATCTTGTATTTATAGCAATATCATCCATATAGTTTATCAGCCTGGGGACTGCTTTCCAACCATCTATTACTACTGGAAACAGACATTTCTTTTTTTTTCTACACAGGCCTGAAACCCAATTTATAAGTCTTTATATAAGTGCATAGTGAATAGAAATGATGACAACAATACCAATACTGTTGCTATTTGCATCCTAAACTGTAATTAAATCGTACTCATTTGTACTTCTTGCATCTCACTGCCATCTGACCCCAAACTGGTCATTTACCTTTACCATTTTTCTTAAAGACAGACACAGACTTTCATTTCCATGTTTTTAGCATTTTCAAAAAAACCCACTCATAATCCCTTAAAGGGAACTGGCTTATTTATTTATTTATTTATTTCATATCAAAAGCATTGCATAAATTAGTATAAAACTGATAAAAATAGAAGGAGCACAAGCAGCTAAATTTCTTTTGACCAAAAATGGGCAACAGCGATCACATTGTAGCCTCAAACAATTCTTCCTCAGGACATTGCGGACAAGCATACAGATGCGGAGTTGTCTGTTCTGCTCCACACAAGGTGGAGGATTCTTTTAGGAAGTGCCATTTTGCCAGGTTGTCTTTTGATCTGCCCACTCCACTTCTGAGCCTGTTCAGGGACTTCCAAGTTGCCCATTCTTGGTTTGTCCCTGGAGGCAGACCCTCGTGGGGGGCTATCCAACTGAGATTTCTTGGTTTAGCTTCCTGGTTTCTTGATGTTGCTGGGGGAACGATAAGAGGAGTGGTGGTTCTCATGAAGCTTTCCCTTGATTTGAGTCTACTGGGAGGAGGCTGATAGCCATGTAGTGGATGCTTTTCACAATGTTCAACCTTATTTCTTTCACAGTTAGCAGCAACTTCCCATCACAGATCAGGGGGAGCAATGCCAGCTAGCGTGTAGAGTTTATCAATAGGTGTAGGTTTGAAACATCCTGTGATTATTCTGCATGTTTCATTCAATGCTATATTCACCTGCTTCGCATGGGCAGACTTGTGCCAAACAGGGCAGGAATATTCAGCAGTTAAGTAAGACAAGGCCAGGGCTGATGTTCTTACTAATTTTGGGTCTGCACCCCATGTGCTGCCAGTAAGTTTCCACAGGATGTTGTTGCATGCAGCTACTTTGTGCTTTGTGTTCATGCAGTGTTTCCTATATGTTAGCATTCGATCTAAAGTGACACCAAGATATTTAGGATGGAAACAATGTTCAAGCTCTTGGCCTTCCCAGATAACTTTCAATTTCCTGTTAACTTCATGGTTTCGTAGATGGAAAGCACACACTTGTGTCTTGGCAGGGTTAGGCTTCAGGTGGTTATCTTTGTAGTAGCTGGAGAGATCTTTTAAGGCATTAGTGAGTTGGATTTCGACTGTTTCAGGGAACTGGCTTCAGATGCTGTCATTTCCTTTCATGGAACAATTTCGATTTAGAGTTCAACATGACAGTTGCTTTTATTGACTTTATTGCAGTGATATGTGAGGCTAGTCATGTTTTCTCTCCCAACAGAAATGCTCCTTCTTTCGTTCTGTGGGATTTCACCCCTCAGCCTGCATGCTGAGCTCCTGTCAAATTACTAATTTGCTGATCTGTAATATTTAGCCTGTACTGTGGGGTAGAATTTATATTGCAGTGCTTTGTGCCATTGGACTATTTTGTGGAAATAATGTCTAGAAGTTGTGCTCGTCAAACTCAGTTCAAACATCTTGTATGATTTGCCACATGAATAGAAACGATAAGCTGTGGGGGTCCAAAATGTTTTTGGCAGTTATAAAATTTGTTTCTGTATTCTCTGTTGCCTACTTAAATGCAAGTGGAAAACAAACCTGATTGTTTGTGCTCATATGTAAATAGAGTGTACAACAAAATATTGCAGTGACAGATTTGTAACATCACAAATTGTTCTTTAAAATAATTAAAACAGAAGTGGGAATTGTGCAGCATTATTGTAGCTACTATAGCAGGCAAGGGCAAGCTTCAGCCCTCCAGGTGTTTTGGACTTCAACTCCCAGAAATTCTAGCCAGCTTTCCAGTAGGAATTGTGGGAGTTGCAATCCAAAACACCTGGAGGGCTGAGGTTTGCCCATGCCTGTGCTAGAGTCAGTGGTGAATAGCAATTGATGTTGGTTGACTTGAACCCTCAACTTCAAGCAAAAGCAATAATAACTAAATCGGCTTAATTTTTCTCTTCAAGGTTGATTTCAAATCAAAATGACATTATGTCCCATTTAAAAGAAAATAAGGGAATAACCAATAGCATCTCACAAAGTATGAAGAGCCAAGGATGGAGGGGCCAGTGCCAAAAAGTTTTAATCATGTATTCTCATCAAAATGAATATAACTGCTGGTAGATTTGAAAGCTTGTTGTCTGTGTCTGACATTAAGGCTTGAGCAGATGGATTAACCTTTTTGATGATCCATCATTAAATAATGAGTCAGACATAGAGAGCTCGGTTAAAGCAAGAGCTAATAATACTTGGGGATGAACAAAAGCGGTAGGGACCTGATGTTGGTATGGTTGAAGTCAGGTGTTAGCCAGTGACCTATGACCTCATCACACAAATAGTTTTCAGTATCGTAGGATGCTTTCTCCCCAGGATTGCTGTTGGTTTTTCAGGCTGTATGGCCATGTTCCAGTAGCATTATCTCCTGATGTTTCACCTGCATCTGTGGCTGGCATCTTCAGAGCTTCTGCTGCTAGTGAGGCAAGTGTAATGTATATATGTGTGTGTGTGTATATATATCCATAGAATGTCCAGGGTGGGAGAAAGAACCCTGTTTGAAGCAGGCCCAGCCCAACACGGCACGCTGGCCACGCCCCCGCGTTGGGCGCCACCTTCCCAGGAGCACTATTGAGCCCCTGGGAGGCGGGGCCACACCTGGCGGAGGCGGGGCTGTGTGACACGGAGGCGTGGCCAGGTCTGGCCAGGTCTAATATCCCATTGGATAAGCAAGCGTTGGATAAGTGAGACTCTACTGTATTTGAAAAAAGATTAGGGGGACATGGAGAATTATTTATTTTATTTTCATTTATCTCCCACCTTTCTCACAGGACAGGGGTCACGGTAGCTAAAGTGGAGATGTCTGAGTGGAAGTGATGAAGCCTGAAAGGATGCCACATTTTCAACTTATGCAACAGTAATGTGCGCCTATCATGGGGTTTTCTTGGTAAGGTTTCTTCAGAGGAGGTTTGCCATTGCCCTAAGGACTTTATCACACTGTTCTGTTGTATTAGGGAACATAACCTTTTAGAGAAGAGCCAAAAAACCCTATAGAGCAGAACCTCCTCTTGTAGTATACATCCAAATATAATTATACTTGGCAGTGGTTTCAGTTGTTAGATCAGCAATCTCTGATCTGGCAGGAAAACTGAGATTTTTCAGTGCATAAAAACAGAGCTTTAGAAGTTTTTTTAAAATTTCAGTGGCCAAAAAGGTGCATGATATGAAACAGAACAACTTGTTTCGTATCATGCACTCAAGAGATAAAAATGAAGTAGACTTTGATGGAAATAACATATTTGGTTTACTCACACTTTTCATGTGATCAGAATACATAGATACAACAAATGTATTAGTCCAGTTTCAAATATCTTTGAGATGGTTCATTGTGCCAGCTGGCCAGGGCATCTCTCTTGTAAAAAATCAGCTATCAACAAGTCACACAGTCAAAAAACCATAGAGTAAAGAAAGCTGCACGCTAGAACATACATATAGGAAACAGTAAGCAACAAAATCATAGACAAACAAATTGCTAGAGAAGGCTTGATGAAGGTTGTCATTTCCAACATGTTGTCTCATCACAATCACAAACAGAAACATATCATTATGGGAATGATCACTTTTACACCTTGGCATAACTGTGCTAGGTTGACATTTTGTTGATATGAATTCCCATTATCCACCTTCTACGCAGTCTCATGTACTTTCTATATATGTCCTACCCAATAGTTCATGTGAATTCTTGGTTTTGCCTAATTTTCTTTTTTTTCCAATTTTGCCACAGCTTCACAGTTTCAGCATTCTTGCTTTCATTCACTTTGCAATACTAGGACTTCAGCAGGTGGAAGAGTTGTGGAACAACAGCAATATGGGAAAAACATTGATGTTTTCTTCATCAGTAAGAAGAGATGATCCAATTGTGATCTAAGTACAATGCAACTCTAGGAAAACTACAATACTGTGTGGTAAGCCTCTTTGAAAGGTGTTTTTATCCTGCTGTAATTGTTCTTTAGCAGCCTCATGTGATAGCCCTAAATCTGACTTGCCCTAATCAGTTTCCATGGATGCATCTTCTACACACTATAAAATAATGCACTTTCATACAACTTTAACTGACATGGCTGAATGCTATCAAGTTACGGAAGCTGTTGTTTTGCAAGGTATTCTTGGCTAAAGAGTGCTGGTGCCTCACCAACCTACAACTCCTTTGATTCCATAGCCTTGAGCCATGACAGTTATAAAGATGTCAAACTACATTAATTCTATAGTGTAGATGCATTCCATGTCTGAGAGGGGATTCAGTATCTGTTGTCCTGACAATTCTACTACCATAATCAAACCTCTATACTCTGCAGAAAGAATCAAAGCTTTATTCTCAACTGCCATGGAGAATTTAAGTCTTTTAAAGGATTTATTTGGCTTTAAATTAAAGGAAGGTAGATTCTAGCTTGAATGATAAGACCAGTTTACCAATGACATTAAGATTTGTTTTTTAAAACAAAGCAATTGTCAGAGATGCTTTAGCTCCAGTTTTTCTGCGTTATCAAAATGTTTGGATTAACTGGGTTGGTAGCCCTCCTTCAGTTCTTTAATTCTGTAGTTTCAACATTAAAATCCAATTACCACTAGGAAATTCTATGAAATATTTTATGACAACATTTGAACAAGGAAAGGAACAGAACTATGAACATGTTTATTTGTAAATTTTCAGCTAGACAAGATTATTTTTGATAGCTGATCTATTTTCCACAGTACAAATCTTCTTATAAAATTAAATTACAGCATGCCCCTAACATGGTACCTGCAGTGTACATCTGCAGTTAATGAGAAGGAGAAAACTGAAAGCCCAAGATACCCTGATTAGTCTAAAAGTCTGAAAATTGGATGTTTCGATGTATGTCACATTAAACTTGCACTCTGAAATTCATTTCAGAATGACAGCCAGCACTGTTTAATAATATCATCCATGCCACACATGAAGAGGATGCTTCCATCAAAGTATTCCCTCCCTAAATGCTTGAGACAACCTTGGGTTACAGAAAGGGAAGAGGGATCTTCAGTGCTTGTTACTGAAGCAAAGAAAATACACATACTCAGGTATACACACACATTCAACCATCTATCTAAACATCTTAAAGCAGCAATTAACACAATCAATTTAAAGCAATGCAAATAGCAAAAGGGCTAAGTACTTTAAAGACCTCAGACCTCATGTGATCTTGGAAGCTAAGTAACATCAGGCCTGATTAATACTTGAGTGGGAGACTGCTAATAAGTGACTGATGCTGTAAGTTATATTTCAGAGGAAGAAACTAGCAAAACACCCCTCAGTTTTCCTTGCTTAAGAAACACTCTGAAATTCACAGGGTCATAATAGGTCAACTGATAACTTGAAAGGAGGCAAATATCAACACATTTTGTCCTCTGTCAGTACAGAAGCTGGCTATACTGGCAATGGAAAAGGATCCTCTAGAGAACTGACAGTTCAGGATTGTCCTAGATTCTGAGGTTTCTAGGATGAAAACTGAGACCTAGGGTTGCCCCCCACTCCCCGGTGATGCCATTATGAATTAAGTGCCAAGCATAGCTTGCCATTCAAGCACACACACAAACAACATATATCCTGTTTGGAAATTAGGACAAAATCCTTAACTAAGAGGCTCTTTCCATATCAAGGTGAAATGAAGGGGTTTTTCATTATGGTGAAATGGGATATGGCACATTTAATAATTGGTCAAAAGGTGGGTGCAAGTGGAGAGATGGACCTTGGTCCTGTTCTACTACCTGGGCTGGAGATTTACAGGTAAATTTTTATGCTTACTTGGAACTGCGTCCAGCAAAACTGGAGAACTTGTATCCTCATCACCCACCAGGACATGGACCATGAAATCTGGAGACTCATGATTAGACACTGATATCTGGAAACTCTCGTTTTCATCCATAACCATAACCAAAGCAGCACACTAATTAAGGAGGCCTAGAACTAGTTCTTTGGCAGACACATCTCTTATGGGGACATGAGAGAAGCCTCCCAGAAGGATGGTAAAAACATCAACACATCCCCTGGGCAATGTACTTGCAGATGGCCAATTCCCTCACACCAGAAGTGACTTACAGATTCTCAAGTCACTTCTGACTCAGAAAAAAAGGCCCTTTGTCAGGGTTTATAATTTTATCTTGCTCCAGTTAAAGCCTCGAATATATCATTAATGATGCTGTTGAAGGAAGCATCAGTCTGAATGTTCTTAACCAGTTTTTTGAGATCATGCTAAGTGTTTTCAGCTCTACAAATGATCAGAGATAGTGGATCATATTCATAGTCAGCAAGGAAGGATACTGTTACTTTATTATCCAAGACAAACAATGAAAGAGGAATTTGAAGAGGAGGGTGGAAGCAGATTATTTTCTAAACTAAGGTTTCTATGGAGACCAGCCCCTCTAAGTAGGTGTCCTGTTTCTGTTTCCTGTGTAGATTTCATATCTAAGATTGAATTACAATTTGTTGCCCTTGAGCAAAAACAGATATTAATTCAAAAACCTAGCCAGAGGGTTGCATTAGATGAATGCACACACTCTGATTAGAAAGAGGGAAGGCAAATTTACGGGGTTTCATGTAACTCCTTCTGTCTCGATTGGATCACTAGTACTGATTACAGAAATGTCTCTTTATGAACAAGGATGATCCAGACAGATTTTGCATATGTGAGTTTAAAATTGTCAACATCTCCTTAAACATTTTTATTTTCCCATATTTTATATTTTCTGTCTAGCTTTCCCAAAGGGCATTGTTGCTCTACTTTTAAAGACACAATCCCTTCCTTTCTTTACCTTATCTAATTACTTTCTGCAATAGTGGGGATGGAAAGAAGTATTGGGTACTAATTTTTCTTAAAATCAAGTGTTATAAACCAAATGCTGAAGGTACTCTGAGGTTAAGGTGAAGTGCCTTGGGTAACTTCTTTCAAGTGTGCATTAAAAGCCATAATAGACACACTGTTTCACTCACATGGAAATCCACAGGCTTTGGCTCTTAAAAGTTTGATCTAGAAGCCAAATGGATTCAGCCATATTAGTAGGGAAGTAGGGTTCTTACATGGTCTTTTCCAGATATACAGAAAAAAACTGCTGCATTTTCCTAGATGGACTTTCAAAACACTCGCAATCTTAATTAGTACAGAATGTGAATAATATGTTTCAACATCCCTGAAAAAAGTAAGTTGGCTGGAGGTGGCACAGTGGTCATGCCTTTCAGATAATAAATATTAGTTCTACTAGAAGATGTTTACCTGATAACAAACTACAATGGGAAAAGGGCTCTCTGTGAATCCTCTTCTCTGCACATAACTAAAGGCATGGCAAAATGGATTGTACCCAGTGTACCATGACTAGGTAATCATATACCTAGGGATGATGACTGGCAAAAATTAGAAATGTAATATTTGCTACTCAACCATGTGGAACCAAGTCATTTTCCTCTACAGCGATGAATTCCTCATCTAACCAAACTATGAAACATGATCATAAATGACAAATTCAGAGCTTTTAATCACTGTGAAAGAGAGGCTTTATTAAGTGTGATTCAGCTTCAGGCTGATCGACCAGCAGCAACTGAGATTTTCAAGGTTTCTTTCAAAATCTAAATGAAGATTTTCATGACAGGATAAATTGCTGCTGCTCTGTGAACTGAGCTCTGCAGCAAAAATAGTTTAACTCGGGAAAAAAACCAGTTAGACAATACTAGAAATGTCCTTATAATCGGTATAGGAACATATATGAAGCTGTATTAAATATGGGTGAGAATTATATTTTATATTATTAAAATAATAATAACATGTATATAAAATAACAATATATAGCAATGTTGCAGAACCCAAAACAGATTATTGCTCAGTTCCTAAGCATCGGGGAGGGCTTGGTTTCAGTGGGTTGCTGTGAGTTTTCTGGGTTGTATGGCCATGTTCCAGAAGCATTCTCTCCTGACATTCCATCCACATCTATGGCAGGCATCCTCAGAGGTATGGTGTGCCATAGATGTGGGCAAAACATCAGGAGAGAATGCTTCTGGAACATGGCCATACAGCTCGGAAAACTCATAGCAAACCAGTGATTCTGGCTATGAAAGCCTTCTACAACAGTTTGGTTTCTGTTCATTCTTAATCATAATCAAAACATACAAAGACTCTGAAAATTAGAATGAGACAAATGGAAAGTGCCAGTATGGTCTACTCCTAATAACCCTGTCTATTCTGACTTCCAGCATCCCTTGCAATGCTCTGGGAGAAGTCATACCCTTACTGTTTGAGATCCACTTGGCTGGAGAACCTGTAGGTTGAGAGCATATAGAAAATACTATATGCTTTTAAAAAACATAACGGAAAGGGAAACTGGCAGACTTGTTCATTTGGACCCAGACTTTTGATCCCTTTGGAAAGAGGCAAGAGAGGAGTGTCACGTAGGCTACTCTAACATCATTGGAAAAGAGAAAGGAGACAAACCTATTAGAGAGATGGGCAGAAAATAACAAAATGAAGTTCAACAGGGACAAATGCAAGATACTCCACTTCAGCAAAAAAAAAAAAAAAAAGAATGGAATGCAAAGATACTGAATGGGGGACGCCTGTCTTGACAGCAGTACATGTGAAAAAGATCTTGGAGTCCTCGTGGACAACAAGTTAAACATGAGCCAACAACGTGATGCAGCTGCTAAAAAAGCCAGCGGGATTCTGCCATACATAAATAGGAGTATAGCATCTAGATCCAGGGAAGTCATGCTCCCCCTCTATTCTGCCTTGATCAGACCACACCTGGAATACTGTGTCCAATTCTGGGCACCACAGTTGAAGGGAGATGTTGACAAGCTGGAAAGCGTCCAGAGGAGGGCGACTAAAATGATCAAGGGTCTGGAGAACAAGCCCTATGAGGAGCGGCTTAAAGAACTGGGCATATTTAGCCTGCAGAAGAGAAGGCTGAGAAGAGACATGATAGCCATATACAAATATGTGAGGGGAAGTCATAGGGAGGAGGGAGCAAGCTTGTTTTCTGCTGCCCTGGAGACTAGGACGCAGAACAATGGCTTCAAACTACAGGAAAGGAGATTCCACCTGAACATCAGGAAGAACTTCCTAACTGTGAGAGCTGTTCAGCAGTGGAACTCTCTCCCCCAGACTGTGGTGGAGGCTCCTTCTTTGGAGGCTTTTAAGCAGAGGCTGGATGGCCATCTGTCAGGGGTGCTTTGAATGCGATTTCCTGCTTCTTGGCAGGGGGTTGGACTGGATGGCCCGCAAGGTCTCTTCCAACTCTACGATTCTATGATTCTATGAAATGTAACTTAGAAATGAAATTGTAGTGCAGATTTATTTATTATTTATTTATTTCCAGCTTTTATACCCTGCCCTACTCACCCCGGGGGACTCAGGGCGGCTTACAACAGTTGGCAACATTTAATGCCAAGAACATAATAATAATAATAAAAAACAGTACAGATTTCAAGATGTCAGTTCCTACTCCCTTCTGTCATCTTGAATACCTCCACAATAGAACTATTTATATTTATTTCTCTATTTTATTTACTTTTATATTCCACCCTCTCTCCCTCATTGAGGGACTCAGAGTGACTAACAGTTGGCAACAAATTTGATGCCTTTCAAACCCACCCACCCACACACACATATACAGGCACATATGGGGTTAAATAGAAATGGGGGAAGAATGTCCTTTCAGTTCATTTTAAAATTATTTACCAGAATTCACCTGGGTGGTTAGAACTTGAAGTTTTAAGACAATTAAAATGCGGGGAAAGGCAAAATGTATAGATTTTTTCCCCATCCCTAACAAAAATCTATTCCAGAAAAACAGATAAAGGTTCTGTATGCAGCATATGCACTTAGTCACTTAGCTACATTCTGTTTCCTGCTTGTCTTTTTGAAGACTGAGAATTGTCTTAATTGCAAAGTTTAGCTGGCCTTTCTCTTTCCTTCTGGGGCGACATCTTTTGACTGCATTGTCTCTTCTTTTTAATCACTTCATTGTACACCCCTAGGATGAAGCAGGCACAGTCAAGGTTTTGCCTTAAGTTTCAGCTACATCCTCTAAATTCACTGTTTGTGCCATTTTAGCTCGAACAGATCTATCGATTGCGAGCACTTCCTTAAGCCTGAGAGGCTCTTCTCTTACTGTTTTAAAGTCACTCCTTATTTCTTCAAACTGCAGAGAAATCTTTAATGACATGCAGGTGGCTCCTAGTAAGCCCTGTGAATGGAGTGCTTTGGAAATGGCACAATATTTCAAAGGTTTGTTTACTGATCTGTGGGGTATTCAATCATTTATATAACTCATTCAAATAAATTGCCTGCACTTTTTGCAGGCATGAATACTACTTACAGGAGTCACTCAGTGTCCTGGAACTGTAATGTGAAGAGTCCCTGTGACTGTGAATAATGGATTTGGTATCACAGAAAGAATGATCATGTTCAGTTGTAAGGGGTTGTTGTGTAGGAGGGTAAAGAAACTTGATGGATAGTCAAAGCTATAGGAAGAGAGCCAGTAAGGGATAGTGGTCTGAGTGTCAGGGTAGGACTGACACTCAAACTAGAGTTTCAGTATGCTCAGTCATTGAAACTCCTGGGTGAGTATGGGCAAATATCACACTCTTAGCCTAAAAGAAGCAGTGGTAAAATTCTTTGAATAACTCTTGCCAAGAAAACTCTAAGACAGGGATGTTATTAGTCAAAGCTGACTTGAGGGCATATAACAACAGCACAATGTTACAGCTTTGGGCTCCTATTGAAAGGTATCTTCTTCAGGTGGGCTCTTAAAAAGGTACAAAAATGTTCACCAGAGAGTCCTCATTGCCAAGGAAGCACACCACTATCCTTTATCATGACAGTCTTTCCATTCACTGAAGCACCAAAGGACAGGACTAGACGTCCTGACCATGATCAAGGCAATCATACTAATGCACTCGGTTTTGCCAGCCTTGGGCCCTTTCCCACTACCCAATTATAGCATTATGATTCCATTTTAAATGCCATGGTTCTGTTCTATGGAATTCTGTGATTTGTACTTTAGAGAGCAGCATTTATTTGAACTAGATTGCTTTAGTGCCTTACTAAACTACAAAATTTCAAATATTGCTATGGCATTTAAAGTGGAAATGTAGTGCTATAACTGAGTAGTGTGAAAACAGCTCTAGGATACCTAAAGCTAACAATGAAAAAGAAAATCACTTAGTAGTGATTTGCCTTGGCAGAATGTCTCAGTAGCTCAGCTTAGATACCCTTACTCTTCAAGGACAAGAACATTTGCTAATATTATTTCACCTTTAATTTTGATGTCACTATATTTTTGAATGATCCTTCACTGGCTGGATTGATTGATTTGTTAAACAATTTACAGTGTCATTCCAAATGTGTGGATCTTTTTTTTTGTTTAATTGTTTAAACCTCAACATTTTATTTCATGTATCCAATATTTTTTTAAAAAAAACAATCAAACACAGTTTGCTGATCACAAATCCCATTTTAGTGGTTCCAAGTCCCATGAATCAATTGAGCTTATGTGTTGACCTACCATGTTCCATTGATTTAGTGGGTTAATGCTAAACTAAATATTGCATTTCAGCTATTATCTTTCTAAGGATATGGATGAACAATATATGTGGATCACTTATGCTTCAAAATAGAAAACATTTCTGTCAACAAAATCCAGAGAATGTGGATATGTAATTGTTGATGTTTTGGGCACATCAGTCAAAAGATGTCATGCAGAAACAATCACATATTATGCTCTCAGTCAATATAGCCTCCAACTTGTGATGTATGAATACACCTATTCCTTCCTTCACTGAGATCACTGGCTAGTCACTGTGTAGACTACCCCTTGGGGAAAAAGGGGATTCTGGATGGCTTTTTTCAGCATTGATATTGATGAAATAGGAAAGATTCTGTTGCTCCTTCAACTGACTGCAAGAAAAACTCTAGTCTGATCAACAAAGTACAGTGTAGGATCAAAGAAAGATATATTACTGCCAGAATGAGGCAACATCTTCTGCTGACAAATGTAGGGACCAATAGCACACTCCCCAAACTGGCTGTGCTGCCTAGTGCTGATGAGAACTCCAGTAACAATGTCTCTAGTTTGCCAAACCATATGGGGCATGTGGAAATTATTGAAAAATGGTTTCAGAAGGACCATAGTTAGAACAGGACTATGTAAGAGTTTCTGTGTAAGTATGTGCCTTCAAGATGCCTGTCGACGTATGGCAACTTTGTGCATTTCTTAGGCACTTAGAGATAGTTTTGCCAATTCCCTACTCTGAATTAAAGCCTACAGCACTTAGTATTCATTAGCAGTCTCTCACTCAAATAATTGGTGCTTTCAGGGATCTCTGTGGCTCATGAGGAACAGTGGTAACATGTGGACAAGGGGACTGGCCAGCAAGGGGATAGGATAAACTGTTTGGACATATGGCCCTTGATGCAGCACCAGGGCACAAATGCCTTGGGTTAACCTGCTCTATGAAGACACTAGGCCTGTGCGATGAATGAAAAAATGTTTCAACACTCATTACTAAATTGGTGGGAGGTCATTTCAGAAGTGTTTCTAAGATATGGTAAGGGGTACGTATCGTAACTATAACAAAGAAACAATTGTTATTTTTGTTAAGTAATTGTGCCAATTGCACCTCCTTTCTCCCTTATTGTTAGAGCTATTGGAATGAAACTTGCTAGAATTGTAGCACACATTTACCACTGTTAGCTCCCCACTCATCCACTGATATTTGGGGAATGTTTAAAGTTTTTACAAACAACATTTTTTAAAAACAACTGCAAGAGCTATCTCCTTGATTTTCTCTACAATGACAGAAGATAAATCAGTGCATCATTCCTCCCAAAGTTTCAGAAAGATTCACACATCTGCTGCTATGGATGGGCAATAGCTCTTCCCTACCTCACTGGGGCTTTCTCGTGCAAGCAAAATTCTTGGAAATGTTGTTTAAGGCAGGGCTTTTTATTTCTCTGTCACAGAGGGCCTCGCCTTCCCAAACTACATTTCCCTGAATTCTGTTCACATCAGAAGAAAGAGGCAGCTGACTTTCAAGCCTTAATATGTCTCTCATAGTCTCCCTCCCATCTAGCTTGCCCTCCCACAATGGCAACCGGCAACCTGCTCTCCTTAATTTTTAGAGGAATTGCCTCTTTGGCTTCACCCCACTGGTACAGTTTGCTTGCACTGAAAATGAAACTGACTTTGGGAGATTTATGAGGCTTACTGAACATTAACAAAAAGGTTGTTTTTTTTGCATAGGCACCATTCACATTTCATTGTATGAATCTTAGAGCTGACATATGAGGCACAAACAACTTTTTGCAGAGCCTTAGTAGACACACCTTTGCTCTCACTTATGTCAACAAGCACTCGGTTTTGAAGATTTCTAGGGATTTGCTTGGGGAACAGTTCTGAAGCCAACCACATTTTTTCATACAGATGTGATAACAACCGCCTTTTGAGAAGCCTTGTACATGTGCTCATAATCAAGACCCTAATTATAGGCATGTATGCACCTTTTGACATTTTCTGCTACAGGAAAATGTTACTTCTTGGCATTTTCAGTTAAAAGGAAATGTTATCTCAGCATTTAGTCTTCTAGGGTATACAAGAATGAGTACATTACTGAGAACCATAACATTTAATTATTCCCATGCTGTTCAGTACCTCTAAGCTAGGCATCAAATACATAATATCAAATTTTCTTTCCTGAGCTAAATATTTATAGCTGAAGGATATTTGATCCTGGATATTTCTCTAAAGGAAATCCTTTCATAAAAAGAAAAAGTATATCTCCCTACTCACAACTCTTAAAATGCAAACATTAGAAATCGTCTGAATCAGGAATTCAGGACTTAAAGAAGAGATTCTCAACACAAAAAGCAACTTTACAAGGCAATCCTATCCTCCAGGGAAATTGTTTAATGTGGTTATTATAGGTCAGGGTGCCTTTTTCCTGGTAGACAGGAGACCAATGGTGTATATATGTGCCTTTGAGTTGCCTGTTGACTTATAGTGATCCCATGAATTTCATAGAATTTTCTTAGGCAAGGAATATTCAGAGGTGGTTCTGCCAATTCCTTTCTATGATGTATCATTTACAGAACCTGGTATTTATTAATAGTCTCCCATCCAAGTACTAATCAAAGGCTACACACATATCTTCCAGTGGCTCCCATCTGAGGACTAACTGGGGTTACATACATAACTTCCAATATCATCAGATGATATCTGATGCCTTGAAAACTCTAACAGAAGCTGGGGCAGGCATTAGAAAGATTGCATGTGTAAAAACAGCATATGTGCATGTAAGTCTATTTTTGGCTAGGGTAATAGAGAGCTATTCTCTTGCTTTCCATCCAAACACTCCCCATGCTTCATAGAAGGAACTATGAGAAGGAACACTGTGGTTCCTTCCTACCAGATGGAAGATAAGGGTGAAGGTGAAGGGAAATGTTTCACCCTGATACCTGCCTGTAATTAAAAACATTTGGCTATATAGATATGTGGATTAAAGATGCTAGGTGAAAAACATGACAGATTCTGTATCTTCAGTGGTTGTACATAAGAAGCAGACCAACCTGCGAAAATTCCATTTTCTGCACAACCGTATTAAAGTTACAGGAGCCCTGACTTGTTTTTCACTCAGCAGCCCATCATTGCTCACAAGACCAATAACGAATATGATCTCTGCCTACATTGAAATCCCTATTGCCACCATCATTGACAGATGAAATGTAAACCTGAGACTCTTAATGTCTTCACCATTTGTTTCCTGTATGATTGTTAATATCTTTGTCAGGTGAAGAAGCCAGTGAAGCTTCAAAAACTTGCAAAATGTATTTTGTGCTTTGGAATTTGCCTAAAAGGTATTTCAGATTGTGTTTTATTTTTCTGCACAACCAACATGGCTACCTCTGAATAGAACTTTGCCCATAAATCTCACTCCCCCACCTTCATAACTGCAGAATCTATAGTGGTATAAATGCTACAATGAGTTGAGATTCATGTGGCCCTTCAAGGGCTGGCCAGCATAGCCATATCCCATAATGTAGCCAAATCTGGCATGTTGTCTGATTTCTCCTCACTCCATGCTACATATCTCACAAACACTGTTACAAATTGTTGTCTTCTTACATCTCCATCAAGTCCCTCATCCTGTTTTTTCTATTTTGACCAGTAGCTCTGGAGTTATGTAGGTGTCACGCCCGTGGCAACGGAGCACCAAGAACCAGACGCAGAGGCCAATATCTATCTAATATCTTTATTAAGTAAATATATAAAAGTAATAAAAACAAGTGTAGAATATAGTTCAGAAGCTGACCTATCAAATGAGGTCAAATAAAGTCCAAAAATGTATTGTCCAATAATTGATATTAGAGTTCAAAGTTTTATATCCAATAACCGAAACACACACTATTGCCAGGCAATAGTGTGGGGAAAATGTCCAGAGTCTTTGAAGTCCAAGGTAGCTTGAGAACAAGGCTGGAAACAAACTTGAATCATTAAACAAGGTCCGTGACTAGGAACAAGGCGAAACAGAGATTCTAAATCAAGGTCCGTGGCTAAAAACAAGGCTAGACAAATCTTGAATACTTGATCTGGAAAGCAAGGAACTGGGGTTGCGGACTTTGCGAAGTCCACACAAGGCTGGGAACACAAAGTTGCTTCTGAAGCTGCTCAGTTGACTCCGTAACAATTCTAACGTGCCAGGCACCTATATTGGGGTCTCGTTTTCCCGCCAAACAGGTGTTCAGCGTCCTCTTTCCCTAGAGAACAGGGAACAAAACCTAACTTTGCAGATGTGAGACTCTCTGGATTTTCCCAGGGGAAACATGGCTAATCAGTGTCTTGTTTGGCAGCAATTCTTAAACTCCTGCGAACCCGCTCTTTAACTCCCCTGTCTGCAGTAAAGGAATGTCTCCTAGAGAAGGGAGGTGAGAGCTGTTCACGGTCGGTTTTAATTTGCTTTTGGGGAAGAACATCAATATCAGGCATCTTGAAGGAGTCCGGCTGTTGTTGATCTGGAGAAAACCCCATGTTTTCATCCTCATCTGCCACAGTGACACTAGGAACGGGACTACAAGGCCCATGAGGCATCACAGTAGGTTCTATAAAACATTGTAAACATATTTTCTCTAATTGAACTAGCCACTGAAAATTTAAAACCCTTTTCCCAAAGTTGTTCCCAATCTTTCAAATCAATATTTCTACCTAAATCTTCGGCCCTCATAAGAACATAAGGGATCTTTTTTCCACATATGGTGGACCTGTAATATAGTTCAAGAATTCTGGAAAAAAGTGGTGAATAAAAACAACACAATATGATCAACAAAAAGGTCAAGAAAACCCAGAAATGTGCCTATTAGGACTGTTTAGAAGACGTATTAGTTCAGGTGATGAAGAAATTTGTCAATATTTTATTTCTGCAAGACTAATAATAGCTAAAACATGGAAGGGGAAAAAGAGCTAACGATTAAAGATTGGAGAGATAAATTAATAGATTATATCTAAATGGCCAAGCTGACAAATAGTAGCAGAGGAGGAAACAATGAAGAATTTGTAAACAAATGGGGGCTGGCACTTGGGTATCTGGGAAAAAAAAGACAAAGGTAGAGTTGAATATTGCCATAAAGGGGATTTAGTGAAAGAAGATATATGGGTAGTTGCTAGTTAGTTATGTGATCCATATTGAGGGGTGTTTTATTTTTATATACACTATAATTTTTTTTAAAAAAAGAATTCTTGTCTTCCATAGCTTTCCATGAGTGTCCTTCAGTTCTTTGCTAGTTAAATCTGACTTTACAATTAATGAGCAATAAGACCAATAGAGATATAAATAAATAATGAAATTTATTCAAGATTGTCACCCTAATTGGACATATTTTTACCTCTTTTACTTTTTGCTGGAACCCTAGTTTCAGCTCAGGAGTTTTTGCTCCATTAGGTTTCATGGGTACTTTACACAGCGCTTGGATATAATAGGAAAGGTAGAAGGAAACAATGTCTCCAGGCCACCAACTCCTCTCATATCTTAGCAAAGAATTTGAAGAGTATAGCTGACATGGACTAAATGTGCTCCAGACATGCTGCACAACTTTAATGAGCTGAAATCACTTATACTATTTATGCAGCTATTGGTTGCTTCTGCTAAGGAAATGTAAGATTCAATTGAAGACTGAGGCCCCAGAAAGGTTACAGCTCATCAAACATTTATGAATGTTTCCTTTGGCCTTTCATCTTTCTAGATTTCTCACCTAGAGTCATATCATAGCCTTTTAACTTATGCATCACTGACCTAAGAGACTTGGAAGAGAGTGTTCTCCTAACTGAAATTTGGAATAGATTTCTACAAGAAGCATTGGCTTTGCCTTCTGGTTTTCAACTAGAAATTGTGAGAGTCTATTGAGTTTCCCATGAAAAATGATGATTTGGGTTATTGAACCATTCTCACTATGATGGGTTTCCAATTGAATTGTATAATGTTTTTTTCTGTTAGCACTGGTTTTACAAACATAATAGATTATGGCTCCCTTTCTTCATCATTAGTTGATGCTCCTATTACTGATACCTAAACCTTGTAAGGATCATACTTGTTACTAACTTATGCCCCTAGTTTTAAAGGCCATTTTAGTGTATTTAGTGTTTTTTAATTTTGTTTTTACTAGCCTGTTATTTAATTGGTTTTGTTTTAATTTTTGTATTATACCTTTTAAATTTGTCTAGTGTGGAATGTTATCCACCTTGAGTCCCCACAGGGAGAAAGGTGGGGTAAAAATAAAGATAATAATAATATTACAACTAATGGATTAACTAACAGATTACAAAAAGTCATTTCATCTTAAGTAAATAATATACAGACAATTGGTCAGCTTTTATAGAAATGTATGACTAATGTGTTTATTTTTCCTCCTTTTGCAGTTTTACTTTTATTTATATCCTGGAATGTAAATATTATTTAAAAAAAAAGATCAGTAGAAATACATAAACATTTCACAATATTTGTAACATTTCCCTTGAAAGCTTATGTCATATATATCCTCATCACATTTTTCAGCTCTGTCAACAAAACAGTGATGTGCTTTTCCCCTGGAAAATGAGCTATAATGAAGTGTCGAACTCCAATATCTGTAACGGAAAATAAAAGCTGAAAGGGAAAAAAGAGGCTGCTGGCTCTCTTCTCCACGTTAACTCTGCTTCTGGGCAGGCAGCTGTCTGTCATTGTCTCTTCTACAAGCTATTTTGGTCTCTTTACTGGCTCAGACTTTCCTCTCTGTTGCCTCAGGCTGGCTCTCCATTGCTTAATTAATGCAGTTTGACACCACTTTAGATGCCATGGCTTAATGTTACAGAATCCTTGGTTTGTAGTTTGGTGAGGCACCAGCACCCTATGGCAGAGAAGGCTAGACCTTGAAAAACTACAACTCCCAGAATTCCATAGCATTAAGCTATAGTGTCATGCTGCATTAATTGTACAGTGTAGATGCATCCTTAGTTTCTGTCTGCCTCTGCTTTGCCTTTCTTCATTTTTATATTCTTGAATGCTTCCTTTTTGACTCGGATATTTTGGCTTTTATTTAACCTATTGGAACCACTGTGTTTTAATCTAATGTTTTATACTGTTTAATGCCCAATTTGTACTATTTTGTTTTATTTTGTTTCTCTTTTATATTGGTTTGTCATTTATTTTGTATATATTATTCATTGTATTCTATGCTGTAAGCCTTCCTGAATCCTTTCAGGGAGATGGTGTGGGATATGAATAAAGATTATTATGATGTATTATTACATGTGGGTCCCGACCTAAATGAGATCCCCTTAGCTCAATGATGGGATCACGAAACATTTGGCAATGATAAACGGTTTCTGAATAATGTCTATACATTTACACACATCTGTTAACAGCAATGTTCAGCATTTATAGTAGACTGTGCAGAAATGGTTTCAGCTGCATAAAAAAGAAAAGCAGTCTGCTTAGCAGACCTTACAAATGCTGATTGATTGTCAGTAAATGTTAGATTTGTGTATCTATTTTATATACCTATATACCAGGGATCTTACGGAGCCACCGGTGGCATAGTGGGTTAAAGCCTTGTGACTTGAAGGTTGGGTTGCTGACCTGAAGGCTGCCAGGTTCGAATCCCACCCGGGAGAGTGCGGATGAGCTCCCTCTATCAGCTCCAGCTCCATGTGGGGACATGAGAGAAGCCTCCCACAAGGATGGTAAAAACATCAAAAAAATCCAGGCGTCCCCTGGACAACGTCCTTGCAGACGGCCAATTCTCTCACACCAGAAGCGACTCAGGTTGCTCCTGACACACACACACACACACACAAAAACAGGGATCATGAAAAATATTCTCAAGGAACCTTTTCATACTTCCAACTGCTACATTTTGAGCACATCAATGAGATTCCCTGAGGCATTTCATCAGCCTTTGTGGTGAATTGGCAGAGCAGTGGGGCAATCCTGGTGCCCCGCGCTTCACCTCACCAGCAGCTATGCCTCCCCATAACATGTTGCTCCCCGCCCCCCACATTGTCCCCATGGTTCCTTATGGAGCACGAGAGGCCTCCCATGTTCTGGACCAAGCATTCTAGGGCACTTGCACCCCAGTTCATCCACGGAGCCCTGCCAGAAGTTAGCCTATGTTGTGTGATGGGTGGCGTGGAGTTCCATCAATCAGCTGTGCTGCAAGCATCCATTCCAGCATCCTGTTTCTCACGATGTCCAGAAGCATTAAGGTATGTGTGGGGGAAGGCATGTAACTTTGTTGTGCAAAATAGCACAATGTCAAATAAAGCTATTCTATTCTATTCTATTCTATTCTATTCTATTCTATTCTATTCTATGAAGACAAATTCAAAGTTCAAAGTAGAAAAAATGAGAACAGAGTTGCTCATATACCTAAAAAAGAATGAGTACTGCCACATTTCCTAAGAACTCAGCATAGTAGCAGCATCAAGCTGCAAGATATTCTACAGGTTGTCCTTCTATGCACATGCAAAGTGATAAGTCATATCCAAATAAGAAGATATTTCAGAACCTGTGTTCAGAATTTGATTAGGATTTTCTTATCTCATTCTGTATGGAAATTTCTTTCTTGAAACAAAATTAGATTGTGAACAGAATACCCCCCCTCCCCAACTCCAAAAGACTGCATTGTGAAACAGTGTGTTGGACATATTTGATTATACAGTATTTATCTGATTTAGAAATCTGCTTTATATAACCAGTTAAATAAAACAAGTTTACCAACATATTATTGTTGTATTTTGAACCACACTTTTTGGGAAGTTAACATTACCATATTGCACAGCAAGGCAGTTGTACTTTTAAGGTGCACAATAACAAGTCTCAGTTATAAGTTATAAGAACACATATTATAACCTTTAAATGGAGGTGTTAAATTTATACTGATCAAAGAATAGTCATTCTTTGCTGACTTTTTGTATGGAATTAGCCCCAAGCAAGCCTAAGAAGTAAAATCCAAATCCAAAATCCATTATGTGTCTCATGCCATTTACCTATCATGTCAATACTGAAAATAATGCTGAAAGAAAAAAATCTAATTAATTAATTGCAAAGCAGAAGGAATAGCCGATATAATGACTGAAGCTATTAGGTTTAGTAGGGAATGAAGACATCTATCATCATGATGTTCCTTCTGTCTTAGCAATGCTTCTAGTAAAAGTAAGATAATTTAGAGCTATAAAATGCAATTTTTATTGTGTTGGAGGCGACTTGAGAATATACTGCACGTTGCTTCTGGTGTGAGAGAATTGGCTTTCTGCAGTGATGTTACCCAGGGGACTCCTGGATGTGTTACTGCCCTGCTGGAAGGCTTCTCTCATGTCCCCGCAAGTTAGAGCTGACAGACGGGAGCTCACCCCATCTCATGGATTTGAACTGGGAACCTTTAGGTCAGTAACCCAACCTTCAGGTGATCTGTGTAGCCAGCACAAGGATTTAACCCATTGCGCCAGCAAAGCTCTAACAGAAAATGCAATGACAAAATGTTCCAAATTATGCCTGGAATCTTGTTGGGCACCTATGCGTGACTTAGCAAGCACAGTGACTGATTGGGTTTTCTTTCTTTCTTTCTTTCTTTCTTTCTTTCTTTCTTTCTTTCTTTCTTTCTTTCTTTCTTTCTTTCTTTCTTTCTTTCTTTTTTGGGATGAAGAAGTGGTTGCCTGAACTTCCCATACCTCTTTGCACAAGGGAGATTTGCAACAAGGGGCCTCTGAATTCATAGATTTTGTATTCATAGATTCAACCATGGATTCAAAATCCAGAAGGTAAACCTTGATGTTGCTATAAGGGATACTATTTTACTATCCCATTGAATGTAACGGGCGCCATTTTACTCTCTCATTGTACATAATGGAACTTGAGCAGCCATCTACAGTTTGTGTAGATGTGACATCTCCCTGGGATGTGTGGGAGGATCTTGGAACCAAACCACAATGGATAGATACCAAGAGGCCAGTTTACTTTCCAATCCAAATGTGAACCTAAAATTCATGTCTCTTTAAATCTGCAATTCTCTTAATGTTGTAATTGAGTTTCCCCGTTAAAATGTGTACAAAAATGCATATGTTAATTTTTAAAACACTCAAAAGTGGATTGTTATAAATTTGGCTTTTAAAATTGTGTATTAAGTAAAACGGTATATACTGGGAGACTGCTACATAAATATACATGCACATTTTCATGAAACCATTACGAAAGATTCTGAAAGGTCCAGTGAACCAAATGTAAGACTGATGACATTATCAAATTGAACAGTAACAAAAATGAGTAACTAAAAGAAATATGATTTGGCAAAAAAAAAAGTACAAATTGCCTTATAGCATTTTATAGCATTAGATAGCATTCACCCATCTGTTCAAGGATGAATGCTATCTAATGCGATAAAAAGTGGCACTTATATCTGAGCAGACAAATTCAGGGATGTGTAAACAAATTCAGGCTTTCTGGGAAAGATATAATCTTTGGTGCGGTATGGGTTACTTTGTATATTGCTGTTGTGATATATCTTCAAGTTGACTCTGACTTATGACAATCCTATCGTTGGCAAGATTTACTCAGAGGAGGTTTGCTATGGCTTCCTTCTAAGGCTAAGAATTTGTCCAGGTTTGCCCAGTAGATTTGGCAGCTGAGCAGGGATTTGAACTCTGCTCTTCCAAAGGTCTAATCTAACACACTTGTTAGCTCACTTAGTGCATACTATTGAGACAAAGATAATCTGAGTTATCATCAGTTACATTTTCATTTTCTTTCATATGTTCCTTTAAAGCACTCCTCTGAGATCCAGTGACTCATTTGCTACAAAAATGCCTTTTGAAATGAATATTATTACACACCAGCCATGCAGGTGCCCTCATTTATCTCTGAACCAGCAATCTATTTCAGTTATGTCTACTTCATACTTACATTGGTCCTCCAAGCAGTCTTCGATAGCATAATCTTTTGTCAGGAGCCCTCAAGCAATTTGGAAAATCAAGGAAAGAATGGCTTGAAGCACTGTGATATGTCTCCATTTACTTACAATTCATTCATTTGTCTTCTGGCATTAAGACTACAGCTTGACAGCTTTGCTGTAGCAGATTTGTAGTTTGCAGGAGCCCCATTGAAAGACAATCGTATCTGGGCTTAATTGTAGTTCTAGTGGAATATGGAAAAAGCTATTTTAATACAGTTATTAGTACAGAACACAGAATTAACAACAATGTGAAACATGTCTAGAAAGAAGATCCAAAGTCAACTATGCACACTTGGTGCATGAGAGTAATTTGCAATCAGTTTGAATTAGTTTCATCCATATAACTCTGTTTTTCCACAATGGTGTATGTCAGTAGTTCTCAACCTGTGGGTCCCCAGATGTTTTGGCCTTCACCTCCCAGAAATCCTAACAGCTGGTAAACTGGCTGGGATTTCTGGGAATTGTAGGCCAAAAACACCCGGGGATCCACAGGCTGAGAACCACTTGTATATGTGGTTCCTCTCTTTTTCATTTTATTCTCAGAACAGCTATGTGTCATATGTCAGTTTAAGAAAGAATGATTATTTTAAAGTCATCTTCTGGATTTCATAGCTCAGTAGATGTAGGGTGCTCAAATAAACACCCTGCATCTCCTAATTTCCATTTTAATCACTTCACCATAAACCTCAATTGTCCATTCTTTATGCTGACAAAAAGTGTTGCATTGGCTTTGACTTTTTACTCTATGTGTGCAGCATTTCTGGAGATTAGGACAACGCCCTGTTTTAGCCTGAAATGAGAATTTATCTTTTCTCCTTTACTCTTCTCCCCTGTTTAATCCCCTTTGCTCCAACTGTATTCAAATTGCAATTAACACAGACGATAAGGAGAGAAGTTTAGCTTATCCAATGGTGATGTATACTCGTCTAATTCACAGATGCCAAAACAATTTGTGTACTGAAGTGCACTATCTTTTGGTATTTGCACTTTAAAACAAATTGTGATACAAAAACAAAGAAGTAAAATGCATGTTATCAAATCTTTATTTACGGTCAGTGACCAGTATAGAATCCCAACTTACAATCATCCATCCACATCAGTATAGTGTTTATATTAAGTTAGAATATAAATTAAAATGTAACACCATTTAAAAGATACTTATAAAATTCAACTCTGACTATAGGTTTTGAAAAGATAACCAAGACCTTAAAACTATATTATGTTAAAAACATCTTGTCCTATACTATCCGACTGCTGGTTGATAGTTTTTATTTTTACAAATTGATGCACAGAAGCGGGTCATTAATCTTGTAATTGTGATGCCAGAAATTTGGAGTTTTTCCAAGTCCCGTGGTTACTGAGGGGTGCCTGGCAAGCTTTGCTAACCACTGGTGCCTTGAGTCAGGAATAAGCAACAAGGATTCTCACCAGGTTGAAGGCAAATGACAGAAACCTTATTAAATTTGCGCAAAAGGGACATTTGTTCAACATGGATGCTGAACGGGTACAAGTGTAAAAGTATAATAATAACCAGACATTTGTATACACAAGAATTCTCATGCAATAACACTGCTGCATTTTGAAACTCCCTTCTCCCCCCCCCCCCCTTGATTTGCCAGCACCAAGGAGCTGGCTGGCATCCTCCAGGCTCCTCATTGGTCAAGAGGTGGGTCCAAGCCTACGCGCACCCTGATTGGAGGATGAGGAGGAGGAGAAATAGCCGGGGATCTCCTCCCAGCTAGGCAGGGAGGCCCTGGGACTTTCATGAGCTGGCAGAGGCAGTCTTTGGGGTGGAGGGGTCCCTAGTGGTCAAGCCAACCCCTAGGTGTGTAGCAATGGAATGCTGGAGACAAAGAAAAGTCCAAAAGATGACTTGACAGGATTATGCAAATACCAGACCCTGCTGGAGAAATCAGTTAGAGTTGTTGTTCCAGAAATCTTCCTATGCTGGAAAAACAAAGAAAGAGGAACTTCTGGGCAGTGGGCAGATGGGCCCCCGCTGGGATCCAAGAAGAACCTTTGTCCCATAGATTATGTCCCATACCTGGTTCTCACACAAGGCATAAAATGGGTATCTGGAATTCCTCAATAGAAGTTACTGGAGTTCATAGGTTCATGTACATTTGTCATCATTTTACAGAGAATAATAATAATAATAATAATAATAATAATAATAATAATAATAATAGAGAGTTCATGTAGTGTTTAGTGTAGGCCTATAGCAGAGATTCTCAACTTGGTGTCCCCAGATGTTTTTGGCATTCAACTCCCAGAAATCCTAACAGCTGGTAAACTGGCTGGGATTTCTGGGAGTTGTAGGCCAGAAACATCTGGGGACCCCAGGTTGAGAACCACTGGTTTATAGAGACGTAAGAGGAGTGAAGAGAGAGTGTCTTGCTACAGCTGAGCATAAGATGGAAAAGGTCATTTGCCTTATTTGTCTATATTTATCCCCTCTGGTCACACGTACATCCACATATTTGCATAAGGAAAAAGGGAAAAATAAAAGAAATATACATAGTATCAAGGGCTTGGAAATGGAAATGCTTCGGATACATTCTAGCCATTTGGCTTGCATCTTGGCTGGGGAGAAGGGAAAGGGTAGGATAGGCAATCTCCCTTGAAGCTCCGGAGAACAGCTGAGTCTGAGGTGTGTGTTTGTGCGTGGGGGTTTGGAGGATATGGGGTACGGGCTGCTGCTGGTCTTGGGAGGCTTGAGGGATATGGTGGGGATGGAGGCAATTTCCAGTTCATCTGGCCTTCCCTCCTTGAGAAACTATAATTCCCACAGAGGTCGAAATATATCTTCTTTGTATTTGTGGTGGGGATGGGGGTCCTCGATAACAAATCTAGGTTATTGCCCATTAACATATAGTCCAATATATCTTTAATGTTCGAGCTAGACAGGCTGACCAGCACATGAATGCAGATTTCCTTACAAGGCTTTTCATAGATATGGCATCTAAAAAGCATGCACTCTAAGGAATCTATTTCAGCAAGTGGGCAGGGGCAAAACCTCATTTCAAGTGGAATTTTCTTATATTTGCCCTCTAACACCTTGGAGGAAGGAGAGTTACATCTGACCAAAGTGAACGATCTTCTCAGGATGCTGTTACCAAGGAAATAAAAATAAGGTGCTGTAATTACATGCCATCGTATATGCCATCTTAAATGTTCTGGTGCTAGAAATTTAGGTGACTTCATGAGCTCTGTTTGCCTTCCTATAATAAGATGTATGTTTGAGGGAACATATCACAAAAGTGGGCATACCAATGAAAATTACGAAAAATGCATTGTGATTGGAAAATTGCTGTAAAGATGTACAATGTAAGCAAAGTTGCATTAAAATGTCAGGAGAAATTCACAAGAAAAAAGACTGTGAACTTTCCTACATAGATAATGGGTTAAGTGATAAGATGAAATGTTTTGATGGACCTCATGACTGTATTACTGAAGATAAGATGCCTTATATATAACATTATGGAATGTAATAAAGTGCCCAGACATTACTATGTCTGTGTTTCTCCTCGAGGAGAAACACAGATATGGTTTCTCCTTTTACCTCTACCTAAACCCAGCCATTGCACTTTATTCTGGTCCATCTTTACAGGTAGCAAGATCTTACACATATATAAATTCTATTGCCATGCCTCCAATCTTGTATATGCTCACTGCGCCTGGCTATTGGTCGGTTGTATTTTTTTATTGTATTTTATATGCCTTATGATTTCAAATGTTTTATATGTTTTAAATGTATTTCTGTTGTTGTATTTTATTGTGTATTCTGGGCTTGGTCCCCATGGGAGCCGTCCCGAGTCTCTTCGGGGAGATGTGGCAGGATATAAGAATAAAGTTATTATTATATTATTATACATATATGCCTATATCTATCTGAAAGAATATCTGTAATAAATAGCCTAAAAGGCAAACAAAATGTATTATTTATTTGTTTATTTATTTAGTTTATTTTTATCCCACCTTTCTTGCCATAAGGACTCAAGGTGGCTAAGTTGATAAGCAATAGAATAGGATTTAGAAACAAGGCAAATACATATAAATATGTATATATATATTTTTAAAAACACATATTTTTGCCATAGGTAAAAGTTAAACTACAATTAAAATTATATATAAAATCAAAGGAGTCTGTTTTCCCATGTAAATATTCTGGAACTTTGGGACTTGAAAATGTTTATATGCAATGCTTCTGGTAACCTGCCATATTTGGATGAACCACTATCATAAGTTAGAGATTGTGGTAACCAGAAGCTGATAGAGATGACACCAAAATCCAGAAATACGTAATCCAGAAATAGCAAGGAGCCTCAAACTCTCAGTACAATATAAGTAATAGGGGTGGTAACAGTGCCTATTTCAATGGGTATAGCAGTATTCTCACTATTGTATTTTGGAGATATCTTCAAATTACAACGGGGGTGAAAAGGTGGGGTAAATATCACAACCCAATATGGAAGAAAGATGGTGAAATGCTGAGAAAATCAAAGGTAATGTTGATACCAGGAAAATGTGTAAAATGAATTTCACAATGTTAGAATGGGTGACAGAGTAAGAGAAGGGAGGAGGGAGCGAAAAGGAGCAAAAAAATGAGTAAAGGAATGTGAATAAGTTTACTAGGATGTTACTAAAACATTGCTAATACTGAAGAATATAGATCTGTGTGAGAGGTTGAGAGAGACCACGCTCACCTAAGAGATGGAAGAGGGAAGAAGACATAAGTAGGATGCAAGGAAATTATTTTGGGAACAAAAAGGGAAAACAAAAGGATATTTATGAACAGAAAGAACAAAGGCATTGGAACAGAGATGAGGAGCTGAGAGAGGGAACAGACAGAAAGAAGGGCAAAGGGAGTTTTGATTCATGTGCACACGTGTGTGTTTGCATCAATTAAGACTATAAAACCTATGATCCAGAGACAGTAAAATGTGACACTTTTCTTGATGTTTATCTTTGGCTTGTCTTGATTGTAACCAGCCCTAGTGTTTTTCTGCAAAATTAAACTATGGTATTTTAATCTCCTCAATCCCTAGTCTTTAACTGGGAAGTAAAAGGATTAGAGGTAGATAAGGGGGAACCATGACTCAACAGTAATAACTCTTGACTGATTTTCACAGCACTATCCGAAACATGTGACATATGATATTCCACCAAGATTGGTAGTAGGAAATAACAAATATGTCACAGTGAAGACTATCAAGAGTTTCAATAAAACATCTTTTCTGACCTGGGTAACCATTGGCATCTTATGAGCACTTAGAATTTAGCTTGGACGCCATACCTATTCTTTTTGTTTTTGCAGTTGCCAACACACATTTTAGTGATACCTAACGTTTTTGTGTGTGTGTGTGTTGGCTCCTAGTTCAAGCAATGTTTGAACTAGGAACCAGGTTTTCCTCCATTGATTAATATAATGTGTGTGTATTTGTGTGTGTGTGTGTGTGTGTGAAAGAGAGAGAGAGAGACAGAGAGAGAGACAGAGACAGAGAGAGAGAGAGACAGAGACAGACAGACAGACAGACACACACACACACACACACACACACAGGATATACAAATAAAAATGAAAATAAAATGTAAAAGTAGAAATTGCTGATACACAATTGATGAGGCGGGGGAAGACTCAAAAACCTTCCAGGTAACCAAGAATGTTATGGAGGGTCCAATGTGAGAGCTGACAGCCTAAGAGGAAATGTCCCTATAGAAGTAAAAACAAGGGCATACTTTGAAATATAATGCTATTGCCAGTGATAACACAAGCCACTTTGTAAAATGATTCTGTTGAAAGAATTAATTGTGCCTCGTAAGGCTTGAACTTAGCAATAAACAAAAGTAGCTTTTGAACTACAGTCAAATAAATTTGAGTTATAAAGTAAATGTTTTTTTTAAAAAGCATCCATCTGCACATTATTTCATTCCTGCCTCTTTTACTTAAAAGAAATGGTGTCTTGAATGTTGAAAAACAGGATTCATTTCATGATCAAATGATAATATTTTTGTGAGATAGCCTGTGTGTGGTGGGGGGGGGGGGGGAGAATAATGCTACCCTTTTGATAATTCTTGATTTTTCAAAGTGCATCTACTCTACAGAATTAATGCAGTTACTATTTAGACATGACTGCATGTTTAACTGCACAGCTTCAATGCTATGGAGACTCATATAGTTTTAAAAGATTTTAGTCTTCTCTTTCAAATAGGGCTGGCAACTCACCAAACTACAACTCCTAGGATTCGCTAAGTATTATCAAACTGCATTCTGGAGCTTTCTGGCTATGACTAGTATAGAACATAGAAGTGCTCCTTGAGCATCTCAGTTAGTTGGGTGTAAAACTGTATTACAGTTCTATGGCTGTTACATGGCTTTAATCTGCCAGGTTCCTGTCTCCTACCTTATTTAACATTTAAATCAGAGTTGAATATATTCACAGGGACTTGGGGAGCATTCTTTTTAGTTTGTTAATTGGCAAGGACCTCAGAATTATTTTTTGAGATAGGAAGTACTGAAACCAGAAGGCAAATTGTTATTCTTTTTGACTACTTGTTGTTACTGTTGTGTGACTTTTGAGTGGGTTTTGACCTATGGCAACCCTAAAACCTAACAAGATTTGTTCAGAAGATTTGTTTGTAATTGCCTTTTTCAGAGCCTGGGTGGGTATAAATTGGACAACCCATTGGGTTTTGTTGAGTGATTTCAGCAATCTGCTAAGTCGGGTTTGGAGCCCGGCATGCTTTGCTACTCCAAAAGCCAGATTAAAACATGAATCAAGTCTGAAGGCAACAAAAATAGAGGTTTATTCTTTTGGGTCTGAAATGAGGTGCAGAGTCCGAGCTCTCAAAGATCTGACCTGCCTGCATTGGGAAATAGAGAATATATTTCTTGGACAGCCATTTGAAACACCCGTGCCAACATCTGATGGTCTTTTGTGGTCCTGGGGTTTAAACAACATTGGAATAGGAATGCCAATGAATACCAGATGCTATTCAGAGGAAGGAACGGGTAAAACTACCTCTATGTTCCTTGTCTAAAGAAAACTATGAAATTCACGAGGTTGCCATAATCAGTAAGCTGCTTGAATATAATAGAAACACAAGCACAAACTTCTCTCCAATTGTATCCCCCACACTAGCTTTATGTAAATGTCAGATCTTGTCTTCCAGACAGAATGGGCTTTAAAAATAACAGGGTTGCCATTACAAAAAATCCTTACATAAACCAAACAAAGATATTGCTACTCATTTTGATGAAAACTAATTTCTCAGTCTTCAAGAAGCATTACTTTTTGTACCTCTGTTATCTGTTGTCACGACCCAGGCTGCAGAGCACCAATAACCATACACAGAGGCCAGAATCTATCTAATATCTTTATTAAGGAAATAAGTAAAGGCAATAAAAATAAGTGTAGAATAAAAGGCTGTTTCCCACGGATGCAGCTGGTGATTGGATCAGACCAGCGGGCAAAGTCTGAAATGAACTTGTGGTAGTAGTTCGCGAACCCCAAGAAACGTTGCACCTCTTTCTTGTTGGTTGGCGCCCGCCATTCCAATACTGCTGAAACCTTCGCCGGGTCCATGGTGAGCCCTAGTGGCGAGACATGGTATCCCAGGAAGTCTACCTCTTGTAGATCAAAAGCGCATTTTTCCAGCTTCGCATAAAGTCCGTGATCCCGCAATCGTTGTAACACCATTCTGACGTGGTTCTCATGTTCTGATTGTGATCTAGAAAACACAAAAATTGGTCCAAGTAGATAATCAAGAACCGGTCTAGATAATCCTGAAAGATGTCATTGACAAAATGCTGGAACGTTGCGGGAGCTCCACATAAACCGTAATTCATGACCCGGGACTCGAATAAACCGAATTTAGTCTGGAAGGCGGTCTTCCACTCGTCCCCTTCCCTGATGCGAACTAGATTGTAAGCTCCTCGAAGATCCAGTTTGGTATAAACCTTGGCCCCTCGAAGCCGGTCTAAGAGATCCGAGATCAAAGGCAGGGGATATCGATTTCGCTTAGTGATATTGTTCAATGCCCTATAGTCCACCACCAAGCGTAGGTCCCCTGACTTCTTTTTCACAAACATCACTGGGGAAGCGGCTGGGGATTGAGAGGGTCTGATGAACCCCTTGCGGAGGTTTGTCTCTAAGAACTCCCTGAGAGCTTCTTGCTCTGGTTCAGTCAGGGAGTAGAGGTGTCCTCGCGGGATCGGGGCCCCCTCCACCAAGTCAATGGCACAGTCATAAGGTCTATGCGGGGGTAGTCTCTCGGCTTCTTTTTCACTGAATACATCCCAAAAGTCTGAGTATTTCTTGGGCAAAGTGATGATGGGTTCAGCGTCTGTGGTATGGCAGACCTTGGCTACCAGACAATGGTTTTGGCAATATTTTGAAGCAAACTGCAGTTCTCTGTTGGACCAGGAGATGTTTGGGTCGTGAAGGGTCAGCCATGGAATTCCCAAAATCACTGGGAAATGGGGAACCTCGGTAACAAAGAAGGAAATCTCTTCCATGTGTTCCCTTATCCACATTCTGGTGGGTTCTGGCCATTGGCTTACTGGACCTGTCTTGAGGGGGCGGCCATCTATGGCCTGCACCACACGGGCGTTCTTGAAGTCGTGATATTGTAATCCCAGAGAGTCGGCATACTCTCTATCAATGAAATTGTTTGTGGCTCCTGAGTCTATCATGGCATGGATCATGACGGGTCCTTTTTTCGCTGACCACAAGGTGACCACTAGGAGAAATAGGACCCTGGTTGGTGGCTCTTGAGTGGGGTTTTTGACCGGGTTGGCGAGCCTCTCTACGCCCGGTCGCTGGCTTCCCCCGCCGGCTTCGCGCCAGCCGCCTCAGACGTCTTCGCCTCCGTGGAGGACGCCGCCGCCAGATGGGCGGCGGGCTTTCCTTTGGCTGGGCACTCTCTGGCAAAGTGGCCCCCGTTTCCGCAGTACCAACAGAGATTCAGGCGTTGGCGGCGGGCCTTCTCGGCAGTATCCAACCTGGGACGCACATTGCCCAGCTGCATCGGCACCTCCTCGCTTCCTCTGAGGTATGGGGCTGGTGGCGGGGGTCTCCACACTGGACGCGGCTGGATGCCGGTGGGAGCGGGAGGTTTCGCTCCAGCCCTACCGCTCTGGCCTCGGATCCATTGCTTTCTGTTGGCCAGCATGACTTCAGCTCGTATCAATGAGTCCTTCAAGAGAGTGTGGAGGATCCACCTTGGAGATTTCCTCCAGCATCTCGATGTTGAGACCCTCCCGAAATTGTCCTCTGAGGGCTATGTCGTTCCAGCCGGTGTTATGGGCCAGCACTCGGAACTCGGCTATGTACTGGGATAAAGGTCTGTCCCCTTGGGAGAGGCGCCGGAGTTTGTGGCCGGCCGCCTCCAAATTGTCCTCGATTCCCCAAGTCGCCTTAAGGTGATCCAGGAAGTGTTGCGCTGACCTCAGATGTGGGGAGACTTGGTCGAACAGTGCCGTCGCCCAGTTGGCCACTGGCCCGTCTAGGAGACTGTAAATCCACGCCACCTTGATGTCTTCTTGGGGAAACTCGGCATTACGGGCCTCTAGATAAGCCTGGCATTGGCGACGGAAAACATGAACCTTAGAAGCTTCTCCAGAAAACTTGGTTGGCAACGCCATGGCCGGGAGACGGACCCCACGTTCCTTCAATCCCCTTATTTCTCCGCCCTGCGCATTGAGCTTATCTCGGATGCGGTCCACTTCATCCTTGTCGATGGTGTAACTGAGTGGCTGGTCACCCGGTCCGGCTCCGGTAGACATTCTGGCCTAGGTTAATTGGTGCTTAGGGTGGCGGAGTCAAACTGTCACGACCCAGGCTGCAGAGCACCAATAACCATACACAGAGGCCAGAATCTATCTAATATCTTTATTAAGGAAATAAGTAAAGGCAATAAAAATAAGTGTAGAATATAGTTCAGAAGATGACCTTTCAGGAAAGGTCAAATATAGTCCAGGAAAACAATGTCCAATATGAAATAGTAAGGTCCAAAGTTGTAATCCAGTAACCGAAACACTCACTTGCCAAGCAAGGTGAGGGGAGATGACAAGGTCCTTTAGTCCATGAAACTTAGGCAAGGCAAGGAAATAGCTTGATTCTTGGTACACAAAGCTTGATTCAAGGCAACAAGGAACGAGGAACAGGGACAAGATCCGTGGTAAACACTTGGCAAGGTCCGGGAAGCAAGGCAAGGTCCTGGAAAGCAAGGCTGAGTCCTAGGTAGCAAGGCAAGGTCCGCGAAGCAAAACAAGGCTGGAAACAGGAACGAAGGCTTGGAAACGGGAGTAGCGCTGTCCACACACAACCTACTCCGGTAGCTGACGAATTGACTCCGCAAGATTCCTACGGGGCAAGGAACCTAGATAGGGTCTCGTTTTCCCACCAAAGAACACTTCTCTGGGGAACCAGAACCGAAAGACAATCTCTGTGTCCAGATGCATGACTCCCTAAAGGTTCTCATGAAAGCAGTCTTAATCAGCTGAATGCCTGGCTGCGATTCTCAGGCTTCTGCGATTAGCCTGTTGAACTCCTTTTTGTTGTTGATAATAACTACGGCGAGAAAATGGGGGAGATTCTGACTCAGGGCTTGTTTGGCAGATTTCTGGAAGGCAAACCTCCTGCAGGTGCAAGGGCTCCAATTCTGGCTGGGAAAGTTCCAATTCTGGCTGAAACGGTGGAAAAACCAAGTTTTCCTCTTCATCTGTCTCAACAGCGCTAGGAACGGGACTACATGGCCCATGAGTCATCACATCTGTTCACGTTCAAAAAGCAATACCCGCAAAAAGTTAATTTCTTATACTTAGACAGCTGACAAATATTGTAATGACTAAAGTCTAAAGAAACTGCATTAGGTTTTTTTCAAAAGTTAATACGCTTGAAAATGAATATTTGCTGCCGGGAGCTTTGCTTCCGGGAGCTTTACTACCGGTACTAGTATAAATAATAGAATTGTAATATAAATATGATGAAAGGCTGGTATCCTTAATGACATGATCCAATGTTTTTCTTACCTGAAATTATTCAGATGAATAAGCTTTTAAAATAAATAAATAAATAAATGTAATGCTTCTTTAGATCTTGGGCACAGGCCCATACCCAGGATTTTGATTGGGGGGGGGGGGGGGCTGGGATTTTGGTTAGGGGATTTGAGTCTGAGTGCGGGAGGATCTACCCTAGCTGTGATGACTAATGGGCCTTGTAGTCCTGTTCCTAGTACTATTGTGGCAGACGAAGAGGAAAACATGGGGTTTTCGCCGGTTCAGCAAGAGCCGGAGTCCCTTCACCTGCAGGATGTTGATGTTTGCCCTCAAGAATTCAGCCAAACAGGCCTTGGGCAGAACTCCCCTCCGTTTCCCAGGAAGGAATCTTATTCTAGAGAAAGGGGAGTCAGAGAAGCCCAACGGAGGAGTTTACGCATCGCTGCCAAACATCAAGCTGATTAGGCCTGCTTCCCTTGGGAAATTCTAAGGAGTCACACATCTGGACAGAGTTGGGTTTCGCTTCTCGTTCTCTAGGGAAAGAGTTCTGTTGGCGGGAAAACGAGACCCAATATAGGTGTTTGGCGCGAGGGATTCTTTGCGGAGTCAATTGATCACCTTCAGGAGAGAGAGATCATGTGTGGACTTCGTAACCCCAGTTCCTTGTTTCCCAGATCAAGCTTCAAGCCTTGCCCTGCCTCGCGGTTTTACCACGGACCCTGCTTCATGCTTCATGTTTTGCCTTGTCTCCAGTCACGGACCTAGTCAAGAATCAAGTTTATTTCCAGCCTTGTTGTCAAGCTTCATTGGACTCTAAGACTCTGTTATTTCCCCACACTATTGCTTGGCAAAGTGTGTGTTTCGGTCAAGTGGATTAAAACTTTGAACTCTAATATCATTTATTGGACAATACATTTTTGGACTATATTTGACCTCATTTGAAAGGTCTGCTTCTGAACTATATTCTTCACTTGTTTTTATTGATTTTATATATTTCTTTAATAAAGATATTAGATAGAGACTGGCCTCTGTGTAAGGTTATTGGTGCCCAGCAGCCAGGGACCTGACACTAGCAAACCTTTTGTATCGTTATCCCAATACCCCTATGCATATGGGATATAATGAACATGGTTATCAGATCATGATATGAATAAACATAACAGTTTTAATAATAAATGTAAGGCCTACTTGCGGACCATCCTGAGAATTTCGGGGGGGGGGGGTGAAGCCCCTCAAGCCCCCCCCCCCCCCCGCCTGGGCTACATGCCTGCTTGGGCATGTTCCTTTTGTGTGTCTATGTGCCTGCCAGTTGGCTTCTGCCTTATTGTGGCTCCATGGATTTTATTGGGTGTTTAAGGCAATGAATAGTCAGAAGTGGTTTGCCAGTTCCTACCTTTGAAAAATAGACAACAGCTCCTGGTACTCCTTGATAGTATCCCAGCCAATGAGTAGCCAGAACTGATCCTATTTAGCTTCCAATATCAGGAAGGACTAATGTCTTTAGGACACTTTGGAGAATGATAGCTCTCCAAAGCCAAAAGAGTCATTGTGTCTAGGGGATCCTGGGAGTCGTTTTCTTTAAAAAGTACACTTATAAGATCTTATTCTTGTTAGGGAATTCTCCCAAAAATAGCAGAGCATCCAAAATACAGCAGGATACTTAATTGAGCAGTCAGCAAACAGAAAGGTTTAATTATATCTAATACATTGTTATTATTCCTTTAGTAATTTTAGAGGAAAAATAGGGGGCTGGCTAGATGCCTTCCCGGGTTGACCTTTGGTCATCCTGGGAGGGCATGTATCCTCCACCCCAGGAGAAACCTGGGATTTGGGACCTCTGTGTGGCCTAAATCTTGAAAGGAATTGGGATTTTAAATCCCAGTTGCTTTCATGATTTGGCCCTGTCTGGAAGTGCCCATAAAGAGATCAAGACTAAGATATGCAGATATGGAAATATACCCACCTACCCAGATAGTATACATACACACCACTGTGGTCATTATTTCTAATCCTATAGCTGACAAGGTTTATGAAAACAATTATTCTGATAGAAATCAATTTGTTTGGAAATTAAACCTCACTTCTCTGAGGTAAAGCCAAATATAAGATTTAATTAATTTGCTTGTTTTTGAATCAGACCTTCTGGTTACTAGAGGCAAATTCAAGTAATTTAAAACATAATATAATGATTCATTTAAAGCAAGGTCCTGAGCATATTACAATCTCACTTGCTAGATGTGTTCATCAGGAAGAGGCAGGCAGTTGTTTGGCTTGGCAGCATTCTAATATAGCTTACACAAGACATTAGCACACAGCCATATAGCACAGGTCCTGAGAGTACCAAAAGTCATAAACGTTATATAACAAACTGATGGTGCATATTAGGATGATGCATGAGGACTGGCATAAGCAGTGTAGCAATTTTTCTTTCTTTCAAAAAATTAAGCACAAGAAATGTTTTCAGAGTTGCTTGTTAAGGTGGTTTGGTTAAGGTGTGAGAGGGGGATGCCATAAAATCTTCATAATGTAGTGGACATAGGATATGTGTGGTGATTTCTCAAGTTTTAACACACACACCTCACACCTCTTGCTAAGTCAAAATTACCACGTATGTTTATGTACAAGTCGACTTCAAGTATAAATTAAGGGTAGCCTTTGGAACTAAAATTATGGATTTTGCTGTGATCTGTGCATAAGTAAAGGTCATTCTGTGAAGATGGTAAAGCATCAATACTGCCTCGGGGGGGGGGGGGGGGTGGCAATTGTCTTTGGCTGCTATCACTGTTTACCCAACAAGATATTCAAAATGGCCAGAAGCAGCACCATGATGGAAAGAGTAGGGATGGTGGTGATGATGATATTTCTTTTAAGTTCTCCCAGGATGGACTAAGCTCTTGCATTTCACCACTTTACTTAGAGAAGGGGATGATTACCTTTATACCATATATACTCGAGTCTAATGTGCCACTGAATTGTGTTAAATCACCAAAGCTTCCAGTGATGGAAAAGAAAACCCTGGGGTGCATCTATGCTGTAGAATGAATCCATTTTCATTGCCTTGAATGCTATGGAATCCTAAGAGTTGTAGTTTGACAAGGTTTTAAGCCTTTTGTGCAAAGAATGCTGGTGCCTCACCAAACTGCAAATCCCAGGATTGCATAGCATTGAGCCCTGGCTATTTAATTAGAAATAACACCTCTCAAAGAGGAGCTCCAGGTACAGCTCTTTTTTTGTTTGGCTCCAAACTAACATTAGTGTATGACATGAATCTCATGCACACCCCAATTTTGGTGAAGTCATTTAGCCAAAATAGGTGAACATTATATTTGAATAAATACAGTATATATACATAACATTTTAAAACTAAAATGTATAGACTTATGCATAAATATATAGGGTAAACTACCCACCAAATGTGGCATTTAGGATGTGCTGGAAGTCACCTCCCAGGGTTTTGTATGGTTCTTTCTTTTCTTTTTTCTTTTTTTTTTTTTGGTTGTGTCAAATAGGCAGCAAAAAGGAGAATGTCATCTAAAACCTGGTAGATCTCCAAACAGGACTAGTGGAGGACTTTTGGTTTGGTAGTTCAACCCTAATCTGTATTAAAAGAGAGACGAACAGACTAATTTACTTTGTACTATAACTTGCAGAAAAACTGCATGAAAAAGGAGAGGGATGATTATAATGTATGAAAGCATCACAAGGGACTGGTGGTTAATCAGATCTTGCTGAACTGCAACTTGCATCATATCTATTCACTATTCACTTTTTTAGATGATTGGAGCTGAATTCCAGCAACATTTACCCTGTCTCATCTGTAGCTTCTAGCAAGTGCATCAAATCCACAAAAAAATGGTGACAAATTAGATCTGTGGGAAACGTGGTGTATATGATGTGGAAATGTGGAAAATATGATGAATGCTGTGTTACCTCAGGAAAATCATTGTTAATTTTGAAATATAAGCATCATTTGGGGGTACTTGGGGGTATTGTGTTCCTACATAGCAAGTGGTTGGACTGGGTGACACTTGTAGTCTCTGCCAACTCTGTGATTAAATGAAATTGCTGAAAATCCTGTAAGATATTACTTTGAATTAAGAACTCTTGACAGCTAATAAGTATCCTCAAGATGGTGGTCTTTCTCATGCTAATATAAAAATTCAATATAACATAGATGTACAGTGAGAAATACAAACATAAAAGAGTTTGTTTGGTTTAATGGTTGACATGTTAGACAGCAATTTCCAAACATCAACTCTCTAAGTGTTTTGGACTTCAACTCCCAGAAGCTCCAACTGCCTTGTCTAATGATCAGGGATTGTGGGAACTAAGGTCTAAAAAACCTGGAATACCAAAGTTTGGTAAACATTTGCGACCTCATCACAAAGATATAAATTTGGCCGCATGGCCCAATGTAAGCCGCCCCGAGTCCCTTATTATTATTATTATTATTATTATTATTATTATTATTATTATTATGTGCCACTTTAGGCCATTTCACCTACAGAAACCTCCGGCTCCCATCAAACGACATCAATACAGCTCTGTGAGTGAAGGAGGACAGAGCCGGTGTATGCTCATGTTGCAATTACAAGCAATGGGGGTATATACCTCACAACCTCTGAGGATGCCTGCCATAGATGTGGGTGAAACGTCAGGAGAGAATACTTCTGGAACATGGCCATACAGCCCGGAAAACACACAACAACTCTGTGATTTTGGCCATGAAAGGCTTCAATAACACATATTTTCCCTTATCCTAATCATTGTTGTCTTGATAAAGCAGAAGTAGGATAACTATATCTTTTCTCATGAGCTTATACAGCAAGACCCCCATAACCATGGAACCCATATCTGCAATTTCACCTGGGGGACAATTCTAGTAATTTCTTATATCCTCCACATGATTCAATGATATGCTTCCCCCACGTATTACCATAGAGTTGTGTTAAAAGACCTAGCAAATTTGTAGAGATGGTATCTCTCTAGGAATCTTTAGGTCCTCCAATGCAACTCTGTGGCATACTGGAACTAAAAGTCAAGTAATATAATGAGGATCAGTCATATCCATGGTTTCAGGTAATCATGCCTGAACATATCACTTGTGGATGAGGAACACCTACTGTATTAAAGAAAATAAAGAAAAAATGACAAATGCTACAGCAGTAGAAACACAAATGTGTGTATGTGTGTGTGAATAGTCACATTGTTAGCTAAATATTTCCAAAGTTCTTTTTCCTCTGGTTTATTATTTCAATCCTGCATTGGTTCCACAGAAACAAAACTGAAATACAACAATTTGTAGATCTCTGTGTTCTCTCCTCCTGAGCCTAGTCTCTAGAAAATGGATCCCATTATTTTTCTGCAACCCTCACAGCTGGCAGAGGGAGAGATGGTAATCAGAGCAGGAATTGGCTAAGTTAACAAGTGCCTGGGGTAAAAGAAGCATCATCCGCTCTTAAACAGGTATGACTGCAACCACTTGTGAGTAGGCTGTAATGTTGGAAACAATCTTATTTGATGTGTATATAGGCAATTTTGAAACAGAAAAATGAGAAGTGTAACAAGCGAATTCCCTGTTGATATCAAGATGAAACCATAATTGGTCCAACTGAGAACCAGCCCTGTAATATAAAATATATGTAAGAATATAAAGGAAGAATATACAAGAGATATCATGATGAGGAAAGCTCCATGTTCATCAAATTAAACCCCCACAGAAGAGAATATTGGAAATGTTATCCATATCTTCTTGCTGTTCTTCATCTAATTTTAAAGGTAGTATGGGATAGTTAAACTTCAGAAGCAGGAGGTCTGAATGCATTTCTCTCTATACTGTTTTAGAGAATTTAAAAGGCCTTTCAACATAAATGTGTTGAAAAGACAAAAGAATGTTCAGGCCTTTTGTCAGCTCACCACAGCCGCTCCTGAATGAACACACGAGACTCTCTGTGGTATCACCAGGAACTTTTACTGTAGGAAACATGAACATCAGAAAAGCCAAGAATGGGAGGCTCCGGCCAACCCTCCTTTATATACCCTCCCCCTCATTTGAACAGTCTCTTCCCGCTCAGTAAAACCCCGCGCAAATTCCCCGCCAAGTCCATCAGCCGTTTCTCCTCCGAGTCCTGGGACGCAGGTGTCTTATCACTGTCAGTGACCCTGAAACTCAGAGCCACATCCAGGCTCTAGTAGCAGGGTTCTGACATGGCGTCCTCCTCCCCTTCGTCCTGGAAGGAAAAGATTAAACACAACTATTGTTCCCCGCTGTCCAGAGTTCCTTTATACTTTTTTAACAGGCTGCAATGGAATACCGGGTGTACCTTTCCTAGGTCCTTTGGTAGCCTCAGCTCATAGGTCACTTCGTTTATTCTTTTTGCTACCCTGAATGGCCCTATATAGCGTGGAGCCAATTTCTTGGATGGGAACCCCAATTTCAGGTTTTTTGTGCTCAGCCAAACCAGATCTCCTTCGCCTAATTTGTCCCCCTCTCGGCGCCTACGATCCGCAAAGAGCTTGTACTTCTTTTGTGTTTCCCGCAATGCCTCTACCACGGTTTGCCACCCTTGCTTGATTTTGGCCGGCCATTCCTCGTCGGTCTGGCCCTCCCCTTCCTTCCACTCGGGTAGCCTGGGGAAAGGTGCCACCTCCTGTCCGTATACTATTTCGAATGGGGCACGACCTGTGGCCGAATGTACGGCCCCGTTAAAAGCCATCTCAGCAAACGGAAGAAGGTCCGCCCAATCATCCTGTCTATAATTGGTGTACATCCTTAAGAATTGGCACAGTGTCTGTTGGGTACGTTCGACCCCCCCGTTGGTCGCGGGATGAAAGGCCGAGCTCAGGTTCCTTTCTGCTCCTAACAGCTGTAAGAATTTTCCCCAAAATTTTGCAGTAAATTGGACTCCCCGGTCACTAATTATCTTGTCGGGACACCCATGTAGGCGATATACATGCTTCACATACAAATCAGCAAGTTTTTCAGCTGAAGGGAGTTTTGGCAGAGCCACAAAGTGTGCCTGTTTTGAGAATAGGTCCAATATTGTCCAAATGTATCTGTGGCCTCTGCTGGGGGGTAGTTCGCCTACAAAATCCATGGCTACGCATTCCCATGGCCTCATGGGCTCCACCACCTTCTGCAATAGCCCCTGGGGCTTCCCCGGTGGTGTTTTTCCCTCTGCACATAATTCACACTGCGTGACGTATCCCCTGGCGTCTTTCCTCATTCCGGGCCACCAGCATTGTTTGGCCAACAGTTTAATGGTCCTGGTGGGGCCTAGATGACCCGCACCCTTGTTATCATGGTACTTCCTTAACATTTCTCGTCTTAAACATTCAGGAATATACAATTTCTTATTTACAAACACCAAATCCCCACACAATTCTCCCTTTTCTTTGTTTGTTTGTAACCATTTGTCCATTCCATACGCTCGCTTCAACTCTTCCTCCCATATTTCTCCTCCCCCCGTGGAAATGGCAGTACGTTTGTTTTCTTTGGCCGCTTGTGCTCGAGTTAGTACCGCCAGGCCCCATTGCTTATCAAGAAAAATACTCCCTTCAGATTCCTGAATTCCTCCCCCGTGCTGAGGCATCCGAGAGAGAGCGTCAGCGAGTATATTATGTTTCCCCTGGAAGAATCTGAGTCTGAAATCAAAACGGCTGAAATATTGGGCCCATCTAATTTGCTTCGCTGATAGTTTACGAGGGGATCTTAGATACTGTAAATTTCTATGGTCAGTCCACACCTCAAACGGTGTTCCACTTCCTTCCAGAAAGTGTCTCCAGCACTCTAGTGCTTTTAGAATCGCTAAGGCTTCTCTCTCCCAAATCGGCCAGTTTTTTTCTGTATCGCTAAACTTTTTTGACAGATAGCCACATGGCTTCAGGTTCCCCCCCTCGTCTTTCTGTAGCAGAACTGCCCCATATGCCTGGTCTGACGCATCGCAATGTAATACAAAGGCTTTAGACATATCAGGGTGCTGTAGGACAGGCTCCTCAGTAAAACGCTTTTTAAGGGCTTCGAAAGCTTCCTGGCATTCTATTGTCCAGGTCAGTTTGGCCCCTGGGGCCTTCACTTTGGCTGTTTCTCCCCTGCCTTTAGTCTTTAACAAATCCGTTAATGGCAAAGTGAGGCGCGCAAAGTCCTTGATAAATGTTCTATAGAAGTTTGCGAACCCTAGGAAGGATTGCAGCTGCTTCCGTGTTTTGGGGGCTTCCCACCCCCTCACGTCTTCTACCTTCGCAGGGTCCATCGCCACTCCCTGGGAGGAAATCCTATACCCCAGAAAGTCTATCTGGTCTTTATTGAACTCGCACTTGGCAAGCTTCGCATACAGTTTTGCTTCTCTCAACTTTTGCAGGACTTCCCTGACTAGTTCTATGTGTTGCTCCTTAGTCCGAGATACTAACAATATGTCATCTAAAAAAACAAAGACTCCCTTGTACAACAATGGATGCAACACTTCGTTGATTAATTGCATGAACGCGGCGCCTCCGCCGCACAAACCGAAAGGGAGCACACGATAATTGAATAATCCGAATGCACAGGAGAAGGCCGTCTTCCACCTGTCCTCTGGTTTAATCTGCAATTTATGGTACGCTTCAATTAAGTCCAATTTAGTGAATATCTGTCCCTCCGATAACTGGGCGATCAAGTCCTTTACTAAAGGTAGGGGGTATTTATTTCCAGAACTGATTGCATTCAGGCCCCTGTAGTCAATGCAGAGCCTCAGCGTTTGGTCCTTTTTGCGCCTGAACAACACAGGCGCCCCTAGAGGGGAATTTGAAGGCTCTATGAAACCCCTCGCTAGGTTTTTATCAATGTATTTTCTCAGTTCCTCCTTTTCCCTAGCCGACATTGGGTATATTTTTGCCTTAGGAAGCTCTGCTCCTGGGACTAGCTCTATCTTCACTTCAACTCTCCGCTTCGGTGGGAAACTGTCTGCTTCCTTCTCATCGAATACGTCCACAAAATCCCGATACTCTGGGGGTAATTTATCTGCCAGTTCTGCTATCCTGATAGAGTCTTCCTCCCCCCTTTTCCCCGGCTCCCTTTCCACTTCCTGGCTCCCTCCTTCCAACTTCATCCTGAAGATCATGCTCTTATCCTCCCAGTTGATTTGCGGGTTGGCCTGCCCCAGCCATGGCATGCCTAGTATAACATTATAGCTGGCTATTTGTGATATCACAAATGACACCTTTCCTTCCCAACTCCCTATCTTACACTTTACATCTTCGGTACTGTACTTAGCTAATGATCCCGATGCTGTGGATCCGTCCAACTGCGAAAAAGCTATTGGGGATTCTAGGTTCGTTCTTTCGCATCCCAATCCCTCGGCTAATTCAGGGGAGATGATGTTCCTGGAACATCCACAATCCACAAATGCTTTGCAGGTTGCTTGTTTGCTGCCACTTTCCAGCTGAATGGGGACCACTATCATGGCTTTGTCCTGACTTACCAACCCCCCCGAGTGGTGCCTCATCGGTGGTTCTTCCTCGGCGCGTTTCCCTGCCACGGCTCTTGGTTTGGGCGGGCCTCCGCCTTCCCCTTTTCTCTGCCAGCACTCGGCAGCCCTGTGGCCCAAACGGCCGCACACGAAGCAGCCCCTCCTGCTGGTGCTCACGTTCCCTGTCGGCTCCGTTCTCCTCCCGGCTGGGGTTGATCCCTCCTTCCGGCTCCCCTCTTTCATCTGCGGCCGCTGCTGTAGCCCTCCTCGGTGCCTCCTCGCCTGGGCCAGCGATGTCTCGATGCGCCCCGCCAGCTGAATCCATCCGCGCAGTGTGTCAGGCTCATCACGACGCACCGCCCAGGAGAGGATCTCCCGCCTGAGCCCCTCTTTGAAGAGTTCTATCTTTGTCACTGCAGACCATTCCGGCACCTTTTCAGCGAGGCATTGGAACTCCTCCGCATACTCCGATACCGACCTCTGCCCCTGGGAGACGGTCTTCAACTCCTCCCTCGCCCGGATCTGCTCCAGTGGATCTCGGAAACGGGTCTCCAGGGCCCCCATAAAGCGTCGGAGTGACCCCAGACATGGGTCGCGCCGCGCGTGTAGTTGAACGTACCAGCTGGCCGCTCCCCTCTTCAACACTGCACCAATGGCCCGTACCCGGCTGGATTCCGTTCTAAAAGTGTGGGCATTGTCCTCCATATAGCCCCTCACCGTGGTCAGGAAAAAATCCAGTTCAGAGGACTCTCCCCCAAACTCGATCCTTAGTTCCTCTCGTCTCGGTAGGGGTCCCTGTGGTGGCAATCCCCAATTCTCCGCCCGTCGCAAGCCCCCTTGCGGGCCAGTGGGCCCCGCTGCTGCTTCCCTTTGTCCTGTGCCACGCCCGGCATTCGCCAGGGGCACCAGGGTCTCAGTTGGGAGCGTAGCCGGGATTCTCGGAGGCTTTTCCCCTTCGTCGTCACTCTCCTCCACCCGCGTCAGGCTCGTTTGGATCTTGGGCCGGGCACCGGGCTCCTTTCGCATTTCCCTTCCCTTCGGTGCTGGGAGGTCTGCAAAGCCCTGGCTGCTTCCCATGCTCACGTCCCACATTGAGCTAGCCCGGAGTTCCCTTCCTCGCTCCGGCTCCGCCAAAACCGCCAGGCGCTCCATCGCCCTCGACATCACTGCCAGGGTGGTCTCCATCGCCGACATCCTCTCCTCCAGAAACACCATCTTTTGCGGGCCTGGGGAAGGTGAACCTTCCTCTCCTCCGGTGCTATCTCCCCGCACCACTCCGCGCCTCTGGATTACCCCATTTGGCTGGGCATAAGCGGTGGATGACGCCAGGGCCGCCAGCTGGTGGAACTCAGCGTCCGTCTCGGGAGTGGCCCTTTCCGACCTTCCTCCTCCGGCGCCCAAGAGCTCTTCATCCTCCACTTGCATGTTACACCTCACCGCTACAGCGGGATGGTGTCCGTATTCTTGGCTTAGTGTCAGCTCACCACAGCCGCTCCTGAATGAACACACGAGACTCTCTGTGGTATCACCAGGAACTTTTACTGTAGGAAACATGAACATCAGAAAAGCCAAGAATGGGAGGCTCCGGCCAACCCTCCTTTATATACCCTCCCCCTCATTTGAACAGTCTCTTCCCGCTCAGTAAAACCCCGCGCAAATTCCCCGCCAAGTCCATCAGCCGTTTCTCCTCCGAGTCCTGGGACGCAGGTGTCTTATCACTGTCAGTGACCCTGAAACTCAGAGCCACATCCAGGCTCTAGTAGCAGGGTTCTGACACCTTTGCTTTGATATTTATGGGCACAAGATTTTGTAGGGTCGGCTCACTGACAAAATCTGTATTTATTCCACTACTCATTGTGAAATATACACACAAGTTTTCTGTGAACCATGTAAATGTGATCTTGCTAAGTTGTTAATTCTCTGAGGATAACTCCATTCAGTATAATAAGATACCTTTTCACTGTGTAGATCCATCAGGAGGACTGCGTTCATGGATGGTGCCAGAAAACCTAACAGCCTTGGCCATTCCAGTGACACTGCACTGAATGTAGCAAAAAGTTTCATTTGTAAGATAAGATTTTTCCTCTCTGACTCTATTTGACTTCAGAGAAACTTAGATTTCTCTTTATGGCAAAATAAGTATATTTTTTCCTTTGCTCTAATAAGTCAAGGGCTAGAAGTATATGAGCATATCAAAACTTGTAAATGTTACTTTGGCAATAATTTTCTGACTTCTGCATCTGACATGATTATCCTGGTTGGAGATTTTGGTCTGTCATTTTTTTAAAAAAAACTTTTCATGATCATGGTGATTGAAGTCTCATTTCAGTTTTACACCTATTCATCACCAACAGAATTTTATGCAAGGCTGAGAGTAGGCAAGATTGTATTTCTTTCCACCGAAACAGGAAAATATAAATGTTCCACTTTACCTTCTTCTTCATCCCAACCCCAGTGGGCTGCTTATTCTTGAAAAAAGTCTACAGGTTGTTTTCGTTTTAATTCACAAATGAGAACATAATAACCAAAACTTGGAAACCTCATTTGGGGCTCTCTTTGATAGGGGTCAGAGCCCAATGGAGCCCCATTAGAATTAGCCCTGCATCATTTGATGGGCTCCAGTGGACTCTGTGCTGGTAGCATGCCAGTTAGCACACAAAGACTGTCCCAACCATCCATGTGATGAGGTCATATTTGTGATATCTTAAATCTGCTTTACAATTCATTTTTCTGGGTGTTGCATAAATATCCCTCAAACTTACCTTTTCAGAAGTGCAGCCCCTACAAGCACAACATAGTTATTTTCATGTTGCCATAGAGTGGAATGATGTATAAAGATGTGTCTTCCTGTAGCAGTTTCAGGGAGAGAGCTAGGCACATCTAAATTGTCTTATCCTCCTGCTCTCCAGCAGCACAAGGCTGTCAGGTTGTGCTATTGAAATGGTAGATATTGGGGATAGCATTGAGAGATGTAGCTAATTACAGAAACATAGTTATTAGGAATGTGCAATTTTTTTGTTAGTCATCGTAAGTCATATTAAATTTGTTAAATTTGTACTTATGATGTAATATCCAATGCATGGGCATAGCCCATGCCAAAAATGTAAGAACTGAAACTTACACAATACTTTTTTGTTTGCATTTTGAAAATCTTGGAAGCCTTCTAATTGTCAATTTCATTTTCAGCACAAGGAAGCAAAGCAAAACCAAAAAGGCTGCCTTTCCTCTTTAAATTAATGGCCTGTCACCATGAGGAGAGGGAAGCAGTAGGGAGAAAGCAGAGTTCACTGGGAAACTTTTGTTAGGAATATGTAAAGTTGTGTATTGTAACAGATCATATACAACTGCAGATACCATTATTTAAATAGCAGTGCATGCCACTATAGTGGAAGACTATGACCAGGAAATTGGTGTGCATCACCTCAATCGGCCATCCAAAGCTAAGTGTTGATGGGAAGAACTGAGCTCCCAAGTGCATTCCTGTTGTTCTTTGTGTTTAAATCAGCCTTCAATCATAAGACACTTATATGTAAAGTAGAACACATGACCTTACTGCTCTATATCACTGCTTGGAAAAGTTATTTTACTCGATTACAATTTCCAGGATCTCTCAGCCATAATAACCGGTATATAGACACCATCCTAGGAGCCCTGGTGGCAAAGTGTGTTAAAGCACTGAGCTGCTGAACCTGTAGACTGAAAGGTCCCAGGTTCAAATCCTGGGAGCGGAATGAGCACCCGCTGTTAGCTCCAGCTTCTGCCAACGTAGCAGTTCGAAAACATGCCAATGTGAGTAGATCAATAGGTATCGCTCCAGCGGGAAGGTAACAGCGCGCCATGCAGTCATGCTGGCCACATGACCTTGGAGGTGTCTACGGACAATGCCGGCTCTTCGGCTTAGAAATGGAAATGAGCACCAACCCCCAGAGTCAGACATGACTGGACTTAACGTCAGGGGAAAACCTTTACCTAGACACCATCCTACCAAAGTTAATTTCCAAAATGTGGCTTTCTGGTGTTAGATATTTCAACAAGAAAAATAAAAATACCCAGGAGTTAGGCAGGCATTGTGCAAAACCAATTTCTATGCAGCTAAACCAATTACCAAGCATACCTGGCATATGACAATTAGGTCACATTATTGAACATCAGTGCCTTTTCTCTGCAAATAGATCAAGTAGGATTGAGATTGTCCTTTTGGGAGCAAAGCAATCAGCTCCTACAATCTGTTGAATTTCAGCAAGCAACCACTGTATTTGCTAGAGAATCTGCTAGAGAATTTTCAATCAAGCTGACATTCCTTATATGCCTATATTTCTCAATGCTGCTTTAATACTAGTGCATTGGGAATAAGATGCTTTAATATGCTTTAATGCTAGTGCATTGGGAATAAGATGAGTGGCCTTAAGCCCACTTCAGTCATGTATTAAGTCATAAAATAACCTTTTTTCATTTTGAAAATCTATAATGCAACTATCTGAAACAGTGTTTAAAAAGTGTGTGTGGGGGGGAGGGAGGTAATTGTTTACATATTTAGTAAAGGTAAAGGTTTCCCCTGACGTTAAGTCCAGTCGTGATCAACTCTGGGGGTTGGTGCTCATCTCCATTTTTAAGCTGAAGAGCCGGCGTTGTCCATAGACATCTCCAGGTCATGTGACTGGCATGACTGCATGGAGCGCTGTTACCTTCCCGCTGGAGCGGTACCTATTAATCTACTCACATTTGCATGATTTCGAACTCCTAGGTTAGCAGGAACTGGGGCTAACAGCAGGCGCTCATTCCGCTCCTGGGATTTGAACCTGGCATCTTTCGGTCTGCAAGTTTAGCCTGCAAAAGAGAAGGCTGAGAGGAGACATGATAACCATGTACAAATATGTGAGGGGAAGTCATAGGGAGGAGGGAGCAAGCTTGTTTTCTGCTGCCCTGCAGACTAGAACACGGAACATTGGCTTCAAACTACAGGAAAGGAGATTCTACCTGAACATCAGGAAGAACTTCCTCACTGTGAGAGCTGTTCTGCCGTGGAACTCTCTGCCTCGGGGTGTGGTGGAGTCTCCTTCTTTGGAGGCTTTTAAGCAGAGGCTGGATGGCCGTCTGTTGGGGGTGCTTTGAATGCAATTTCCTGCTTCTTGGCGGGGGGTTGGACTGGATGGCCCATGAGGTCTCTTCCAATTCTACTATTCTATGATTCTATGAAGTTCAGCAGCTCAGCACTTTAACACACTGTGCCACCAGGGGCCCCTTAGATGTTACATATTACTATCATTTCAAAAATTGCTCTTGGTGATTTATAACAAAATAACCTGAGAGTATAAAGGGCCTGATGGTCGGTCCAGAATGGAGACCAGGAGTTAGTGAAACAAGGATGGGCTAATAAACAAAGTAGGTGGTAGAGGAATAAAGATTTGAGTGGGGCGGGTTGAGAAAAGAGCTTTGAAAGTGTCCAGAAATCCCTCAAAAGAGTCATTTTCAAGCCTCTTTCTTATCCTCCCCTCACCCTCAAATAGATTTGAGGACTACATTCACCTTCACCCCAGCCTGGTCTCATGCTTTTCCAGACCCTATTCATCACCAACAGAATTTTCTGCAAGGCTGGGAGAAAGCCATGTAGTGGATTCAGAGGCAGACACATGAGCATAATTACTAGTACTACATTTGCTTTCTGTGTGCAACAATGACATCAGCCTAGATCTTATGTCATATTAAGTAATTTAGAAAATATATTCAGTATAGGTTTTAGTGTCCTTTTTGTCTTGGTCCTCACAAGGCCCAAAAGGAGTCGCCTCTGCCTGCATTGAGATCCCTCCAAACCGAATGAACAACAGCAGAAACAACATTGGATACAAAATGTAACCCTGCACCTCCATCACTGTTGTTATTTTTCTCTCCTCCTCCTCTATGAATTCTTAACATCTATTGCCAGATAGAGAAGGCAGTGGAGCTTTGAAATCATGCATGGAGTGTTTTGTGTATTTTAGTTGACCAATAAAGACATCCCTCTTTTGTGGATTTTGTTTTATATAAATGTGCTTGTGAATGCCTTAAGGAAATGACCCCCAGAACCCATCTTAACCTTGAGGGACCCAGCCTGTGAGATGGAGGTCAGAAGTGGAGGTAAGTGGGGTACTTCAGAATGACCTGGCTATGACCTGGCCTGAACTGCAGTGCAATGAGGAATACACCATGATTCAGAAGCAGGATAGAGCTAGCTGTGTCATTCTGAAGTGCCCCAATCTGTTCTGCATCAGACCTCCACACAAAGTGGATCCCTTGAATTTAAGGGATATTTACAGGCACGGTAAATCATAAATATTATAGAGCATAGCTAAATAGAGAGCAGTTACAGAAATATACATTTGTTTACAAATTTTTAGCCACCATTCTTCAGAATCTCTGAAGTGATGCTTGTGGAGGTGAGAAGGGACAAGGGACAGTTGAGTGTGGAAAATTGCCCATCACAGCCAATGCACACTGACACATTGAGTATGATGGACATTCCTCCACACTCAACTATCCCTTGTCCCTTCTCGCCTGCACAACTAGTAAGCCCTGTGAGTGAGAAGCAGTGGATGAGTATACTTGACTCATGCTCATACAACATCAATTAGCCGGTGACAGAGCCTCCTTGTTCAGATGCTTACTCTCCTCTCTCCAACCAGACATGGGGATGTGAGGATGACAGAGAGTATGTGGAAGAGCAAAGAAGACCAATCTTCTCTGTGTGTGATTTGTAACATTTCATAGAATCATAGAGTTGGAAGAGACCTCACAGGCCATCCAGTCCAATCCCCTGCCGAGAAGCAGGAAATCACATTCAAAACATCCTCAACAGATGGCCATCCAGCCTCTGCTTAAAAGCCTCTAAAGAAGGAGCCTCCACCATACTCCGGGGCAGAGAGTTCCACTGCAGAACAGCTCTCACAGTGAGGAAGTTCTTCCTAATGTTCAGGTGGAATCTCCTTTCCTGTAATTTAAAGGCATTGTTCCGTGTCCTAGTCTCCAGGGCAGCAGAAAACAAGCTTGCTCCCTCCTCCCTATGACTTCCCTTTACATATTTATACATGGCTATCATGTCTCCTCTCAGTCTTCTCTTCTGCAGGCTAAACATACCCAGCTATCTCAGCCACTCCTCGTAGGGCCTGGTCTCCAGACTCATGATCATTTTAGTTGCCCTCCTCTAGACACTTTCCAGCTTGTCAACATTTCCTTTCAATTGAGGTGCCCAGAATTGGACACAGTACTCCAGGTGTGATCTGACCAAGGCAAAATAGAGGGGTAGCATGACTTCCCTGGATCTATACATTATACTCTATGCAGGCCAAAATCCCATTGGTTTTTTTAGCCACCGCATCACATTGTTGACTCATGTTTAACTTGTCCATGAGGACTCCAAAATCTTTTTCACACGTACTACTGTCAAGCCAGGCATCCCCCATTCTATATCTTTCCATTTCATTGTTTCTGCCTAAGTGGAGTATCTTGCATTTGTCCCTGTTGAACTCCATTTTGTTCGTTTTAGCCCATCTCTCTAATCTGTTAAGATTGTGTTGAATTTTGTTCCTGTTTTTCTGGAATATTAGCTACTCCTCCCGATTTGGTGTCATCTGCAAACTTGATGATCATGTTTTCTAACCCTTCATCTAAGTCATTAATAAAGATGTTGAACAGAACTGTGCCCAGGACGGAACCCTGCGGCACTTCACTTGTCTTTTTTTTTCTTTGTTGGCACTGTTTGCATTTGTGCCTTGAGTATTTCATTTTTGAAAAACTCCCATCCATCCTTAACTCCCTTGTCTTTTAGTATTAACACTGCTCAGTATATCCTTTATTTTTTGGAAGTCAGCTCTCCTAAAGTCCAGAATGCAGGTTTGACTTGTCTTAGTTTCGGCCTTCCTTTGTATTGCAAACTGCAGGAGCACATGGTCACTTGCCCCTAAGAATCTAACCACTTTGACTCCATTGATGAGGTCCTCTGCATTTGTTAAGATAAGATCAAGAGTGGCCGATCCCCTTGTTGCCTCTTCTACTTTCTGGACCACAAAATTGTCTGCAAGGCAAGTGAGGAATTTGTTGGACTTTGTACTCTTGGCCGAGTCTCCTTGATTGGCTGCCACCTGTCCTCTATTGCCTGGACAATCAGAATGTCACAAAGAGGTAAGAGAGAGGTGAAGAAGGGTGGCTGACTGAGATACATATTACACTGGTTAATATATCAACAGATAAGACCTCTGATTGAGATACTCCTTCCCTCTTTTACCAGGCATTATATGACTGGGGGCAGGGGAGAAAAGTGAGTGTCAGTGGAACCCTTTCTCCCTACTCCCATGAAAAATCTTTTAAAAATAATTTTCAAAGCTTTTCATGCAGTGGAGAAGACATTGTTCAAATCTCCCCTGCTGGGATGAACAGTGTGAACAAACAAAACTTTAGATAAGCATTGGTGGCACTGTTAGAGTATTAGCAACAGATAGGGAACAGCTATACGAAAACCCAATTGGCCAACAAAAACTGTTTCCTTGCCTACCTGCTAGGGAGACAGGAAATGGGATTCCCCCAAGGGTATTATCCATTGCATGATTTTTCTGCCACCTGGGAATGAAGTGGGTCCAAAAGCCCCAAATCCAGCCTTTGCCCCAAACTGATGTGAAACAGGCTCAAAAGAACCATCCTCTTTTGATAGCGCGACCCCCCCCCCCCTTTTTAGATTCATCTGACCTGCAGCGAGGGGTTCCACAGATCCAGATCGCCTGCAAAGTGGGAGAACGTTCAGACCACAACAAATTATTATTATTAAATTCTTTTCATTGCTTTCCCCAGCCCTAACATTGTAACTAATCCTTAAATAAAAAGTATCATTTCCCTTTAACTTGAAATCCTCTCCAGTGGTTTTTTTGTATCCTTTTTTTTTTACTCCTTTGCATGAAATCCCCCCCCTCCTTCCTCCATTAACCTCGCCACGTTCTCATTGCCATTGGAACGGAACAAATTGGGCCCTAACTTCATCAGAAACACTCCAAGCATGCCTATCTCTTATATTTAACACTCTTTGAGGCCCCTGGTTCAAATACAACCAACAGCGCCCGAATGGGTCCAGTTTGAAGCTCCAAATCAGCTGACTGTCAAAAAGCCGGTTCCGTTTTGCCTCTTTCTCCGCAACAGCCGCTTCTCGGCTCTCACGGCTGGCGGGCTGTTTTCTGGGAACCTGGGCTTCTCTCCAAGGCTGCTGGTGGTGGACAGCCACCCTCCCAGAGAGAGAGAGAAACATAGTTTCTTCAAGGACCAGCTGCGATCCTTGCAATGACAAGAACTCCCGGACGGACTTCTTTCATTCACTCCTTCATCTACATTATTATGAATGACCGGACTTCTCATTCACATACTTGTCTTCAGTTCTGTGGATCGCCGGGCTACCAAGAAAAGAAATCAACCAGAATCCCTTCACTTTGTTATTTTCATGAACCTCCTATTGCCTGAACTGCTTATGAACTTTCCATGAATTGCATGCTTATATGTTTATGAAATATTGGGATCAATTCTTTATTAGCTGATTAACCAAAGGTAATTTGGTCTATGGGTTCCCTGGAAAACCCCCAAACCCACATATTTCCCTCATATATATAATATATTACAGAAAAACCTGGGTTCCTTCCTTCGCTTTAAAACCGGAAGGAATCTGAATCTCCCCCCGGTTCTCAGGAAACTCGCGATATCCCACCCACCCCCCAGCCTATACTTTCACTCAGAACTCACTCAATTTCGCACCAAAAAACACCCTAATTCATATTTATGTCTAAAATCGCCTAACCTTTAAAAGACAACCAACAGAGATCATTTTTTTCCATTTCTTCTTCAATCATCAGCTGATTGTCAAACCTGCGTTCCTTGCCTAAGCGCCTCCCGCCGTGCGCTATTAGCGCAGGAAAGGAAAAATAAGCTATAAACGCTAATATTTAGTATATTTTTTGGCAATTTTGGGTGGAAATTGATAAGATATGATTTTCTATATTCCCTAGTATATTTCAATCAAAGGAGGCACAGTCTGAACTCTAGCTGACCCGGAAATCCCTGCCTTTCCTCACCCTAGATTCTGGGCTTCGCACAAAAGAGGATAAACTGTCACCATGAAATCTTATCTATTTGCATCTGCATGACCCATAGCTAGAGATTGTCACCTTAGATCGGAGCAGCCCCATGGGTGATTGTATCTCATATGGTAATGTTGACCACAATCCCATCCTGGACCCCTGGGGAGCCAAAGGAAGACTCCCCACTGGTCCTATCTGTAATCCCATAGTGTCAATATAAACTGACATCTCCACCATACCTCAAGGTATTCATGAACTGTGTACGTGCGTAAAGGACCCCGAACATCCCAAATGACCCTATTCAAAAACAGCAATAATCTTAAGATTACCTTGGAAGGCGCTAGCCTCAGGTGATCGTTTTTGCATAAGATAACTCCAATGATCCATTCACCAGAACCCATTGTCTAGCTGACCCCCGCCTTCCCCAACCTGATTGGCCCTGGCAGAGGCGAAGGTTGTCCCTCATTGGCTGAGACGCAGAGCAGGAATCCTAGCTCCCGCCTAGTGTGACACTCTCGACCTATCAGCAGCAGATGAGCAAAGGGACGGGGCGGGAAGTTCAAATAGACTTCAAACTTGAAAAATGTATAAAAAGGCTTTATTTCCAATGTATTAACACATCTTGCATGTCGATCTATCGCTGCTAGATGTCCATTCAGCTGAATCGCTAAATAAACACTTTGGCAGTTTTTTTTCCTTCAACTTGGCAGAGTCTTTTCCTTTCGGTCTCAGGTAAATTTATATTCCGGGTTATTTTCTGCCTCCCTAACGGCTCGCCAAGGCTCGTTCCCTCTCAGATCTCCTTCACAGGGCAGATCTGGGCTAATTGCGGTCTCAATAACACTTTCACAGAATGGATTCACCCCAAGACTTGAGTCCCCTTCAGGGTGAGCAAGACGAGATACAAATATAGTAAATTAATTAATTAAATAAATAAATAAATAAATAAGACCTCTGGATCCAACTGAGTGCTGGCAATGCGTACAGGGATGGTTTTATGTGCACAAAGTGAAGCAGAAAGGAAACCTCTGAGTCCAGTATTTACACACAGGGGCCACTGCCTGCCCAGGTCAATATGGATAGGATCCCACAAATGGGGATTTACGTAAGATTGGGACCAGTAGTCTCCACACAGACCCCACTCCTATCTGCATTTGGATATTACTGTGGCAAAAGGCCATCTGATTAGCTTTACAAAACATAAAAATATCCAAAAGAAATAAAATCTTTTAAATGAAAGGAATTAAAAAGAACATCACCATGTCAAGCTCGTACAACATGAGAATATTTTAAGAATACTCGTGTGGTATCCTTGACTCACCACAGTAGCTATTTCAAGTGTTATGGTAGATTTTAAGAGAGCTTTGTTTGCTTTTTTGTAATGCAATTTTGCTTTGAGTCTTATTCCCATTGCACTTGACTGGTTTGCTAACATGGGATTAGCTTTATTATTCAATTGCAAAGAGAGCATTCTGATAAAGAAAAAGACGTTCAGTGGGAGATTCTGAGTGCCTAAATACCCTAAAGGCACCAGATGTAACAGGGCTTCTTCTAAGGATCTGAAATTGCGGACAGGCTCATATGGGAAGAGGCATTCTTTCTGATGTCCTGTTTCTGTGCCATTTGGGATTTTCTAGAACAAAACTGAATTGTGTTTAGAAGTAAATTGGAAGCCAGATAGGAGTTAATGTGGTTTCTACAAAGTAAACCTGACATAGTCCTTGTCTCATCCCCAGTGAGGAAGGATAATCTCCTAGAGTTACGTTAGTGCCACAAGTTCAATTATTGTGGGAGAATGTGTACAAAATGTGCATTCCCTGGAAACTGCACAAAACTGCATCATGGTAATGTAAATTGATTTTACATTTTAAGGACTGGTCCAAGATGTCTTGCTTACTAAAGGGAAGAGCAAGTTGTTATGCTCATCTTCTGTGCACAAAACTGATGGGACTGGTAGGTGAATCTTACTTCCATGTTGGCAATGAAAATAGCATTGTCTGATGCATATAAGGACAGAAAGCTGATTTGAAAGAGTAGCCATCCTCCAACAACTTTGTTGCCAATCCCCTGCTTTATACAGATTGCCTCTGCCACCTGAGTTGGCTATCTTATTTTTCCTAATGATAAAACTACCTTTTTTGTTTTGTTTTTAAAGTTTCAAAGTACAATTTCCCAGAGATATCAAATGACAATGACAGAAGCTGTATTCCAACAGCAATATTCACCCACGTATCTAGTTCTGTGCCTTCAGTAACCCAGTCCTGCCTGGAATAACAGAAGAATTCTTCTTGCAAGTACTTTGGGAAAATGTGAACAAAAGAAACCTGATGTTTCCAGCCTGCTGCAGAGATTCACAGAGACTTGCTGTGTACAAAGCTTTTCTAGTCTCAAAGGCTTTGGTGCACTTCTGATTCTTGGAAACTTTCCAGCTGAGATACACAAAATTCACACCAACAGATTAATTCTGTCTGTAGAGCACATTATGAAGCTATCTACAAAACAACAAGCAGATGCCAGAATAAAAAAAATAAAAAGACACAAAACTCTTTTTTTAAAAATGAACTGCAGAGCCCAATCAACTTGTCACAATGTGGTGCTTCCCAGATGTTGCTGTTATTTTTATTATTAGTATTTATTTGTGCCCTGAATTTTTCATAGGATTGGGACCAAGAGTGGCTCACAACTTAAAAATCAAAGCAATTAAAATAAATAAGATGTAAATATTAAAATAGAATTAAATTAGGTAGATTATTAAAATACTTTAGTAAAAATACAAATATGAAATAAATTATAATACTGTTAAAAACAATTCAATACAGCCCCCCCCCCAGCCCATTGTTTCAAAACTTTCTGTTTTCAATGCCTGTGTGGCATTGAAAGGACAACTAGGAAGGAGCTGTTGTAGCCCAGCCTGAGGTTGGGCCTGTGCAATCTGTGATTATTCCTACTCCTGACTTTGTGATTGCTCCTGCTTCTGACTTGCCAAGAGACTCTGGATTTGAGCCTGACCACAGGAAAGTGATTTATTAGCAGAGGAGAGAATGGGAGGTTTTCAGCACAGCCAGAGATTGTTATTCAGAAAGAATAATGAGCAGTCTTCCGATGGCAAGAGGCTTGATTTTACCTTTAAGAGGAACTGTGTTCTCTGAGAAATTCAGGGGTGGTAACTTTGCTCATCAAGAGAGCGAGAGATTTCTGCTTCACGCTCCATGTTCCTGTAAAATTCCATGTTAATTCCTGCAGCCTTGTTCCAGTCTTGTCCTTGCTTTGGGGATTTTTGTGTATCCAGTTGATGTTCTCGTAATTTGCAGTTCAGATTTCTTCTCCAGCCAAGACCCTGCCTTGTGTTCCAACATTGATCTTGTACTTTGGATTAATCTTGGAGTGTTATTTCCTGTGTTTCAGTTTGAACTCCTGTGTTCCAGTTTTGCCTCCTGTGTTCCAGTTTGATTCTGTCCTTGGACTAATCCTTGATTAATCTTGATACATTTATTGGGACTTACTTTGATATCCTGTTTGGACTCTGATCTGTGAGTGACTTTTATGGACCCTTGCTTCAAGATTCTCAAGTAATTTGTTCTTTGTGAACTTAAACCTCATTTCATTAACTCTGAATTTTGATTTGCTACTGCTTGCATATAATCTTCAATAAACAGCTTGCTTGCTTATATTCTGGGGCTACAGTGTGGTTTTGAGGTGCCTCTGCAGCCTAGGGGTGCAACAGGGGGCATTCTCCCTTTCCTAGGAAAGGAGTTGCAATGTCAAGGGGCAGCCACCTAGAAGGCCCTCTCTCACATTCCTACCAACTGAGCTTACAATGGAAGTTGAACCAAGGGAATGATCTCTCCTGAGGATCTCAATACCTGGATAGATTCAAACTAGGAGATACACTCTGCCAGATATCCTGGACCTGAGTTGTACAGGGCTTTATGGGTCATAACTGTCACGAATAATTTTTAAACCTTAAAAATGTTCTTTTATGCCATTTTCAGTGAGACAAAGTATATCAAGCACTTTACAGAGAAAGAAGTAGACTCACAGACTATATAGTTGCATTAGTTGCACAAACAAGGGGGATATTACATTTTTCTCAGCATTCATTCATTCATTCATCATGCATACATTACTATCTTTTCTTCCTTTTCCCGGAGAAGAAACTCACACGTGGGCCAGATCACATTCCCTGCAAATCTGCCATTCTGCTGATACACCACTTTTCTCCATTCCTTGGAGAAAGAGGCAGCGGGCAATCAGACCCTGCATTCCTGCAGTCTGCCACACTTTTGCTGAAAGAAAAAAGTCTTTTATGTAATATTTCTGCTGTTGTTCTAAATTGATTAACTTGTTATCCAGCTAAAATATGCTGACTCTCCATCAGTTTCAAACAGATGTTGAAACTTTTCTTCCTTAACAGATTTTGGGTTTCCTCCTTAACATAAGGAGAATTGTTGGACTTCCTTAACTTAAAGAATCATTCACTTTGACTATGTAACATGTTGTTTTCAACTACAGTTCAACAGGTCAGCAATGTCAGCAGTTTTCATCAGCAACTTTTTACCACAGTTCAGCAGTTCATGAATTCTTCACCTCCTTTTGCAGTTTTACAGGCCTCAATCTTCTTAAGATGGTATCTTCAGTCTTCCCCAGATCCCAATCATACAATTTCATTCAATCCACACGTCACATTTATCACATCACCAGCACTTTGAATTGTGTCTGGAACCATACTGACAACTAGTGGAGCTGATGTACCAGGGAGCTGTGAGATCCCTGTAGACAGTTCCAGTTAACAACTTGACTGCAGCTCTTTGAACCCGTTGAAGTTTCCAAGTACTCTTCAAAGGCAGCCACATGTAGAGTGTGTTGCAGTAATTGGGTGTGTTGCAGTAACTAAGACATGTTTCGCCATCCGGAATCTCAGTTGATGCACAAGCTTGATATTTGCAAAAGCACTTCTGGCCACCACTGAAACCTGGGCATTATGTTTTGCATTCTGCATTGTAAAGGGCATTATGAATTGTAATATTGTATTTTACAGACATTTGCAAATTTAAACATCTGGAAAATGTTGAATGTACTGCAGACATTTTGAGTACATACATTTCAAGTTCTTCATATCTCAAACATAACTGCTTATCGTTCAAAAACATAACACTGAACACAATGTTTTAAGAAAGATTAAGCTTGCTTTTTTTCTGCTAGACCTTGTGAAGGATGTGCATGACTAGTTGTTATTCACCTTGTTCTTGCAAATAAAAATTGTAGTGCTATTGAGGTACCAAATTACCTCTCACATTCCCCAGCAAATCAAAGTCTTACATTTCTGAAAGTCATTCATCATCATTTTTAGGAGCCAACCCAGGTTTTTATCCAAGTATGTTTTGCAGTAAATGTGACTTTAATATGTTTTATTGATTTGTTTTATATTGTTGTGTTTTTCTTATTGTCTGTATCCACCTGGGCCTGGCCCCATGTAAGCTGCCCCAAGTCCCTTCGGGGAGATGGAGGCGGGGTATAAAAATAAAGTTGCTATTATTATTATTATTATTATTATTATTATTATTATTATTATTATTATTATTAGGCCCGCTCAGACAGGCCTGTCTCAGTTTTACCAGAGGTGTCCAAACAACGCATCAGGTAAAACCGAATTCATTTGAAACAAAGCAGGGTTGGTCCCTGTGTGGATTGGACCCAGGGACTGCATTACATTATCTCCAGGCTCAATCCACATAGCCTTCTTGGTTTTTCAGGCTCCAGGAGCCCGAAAAGCTGAGAGGACACCCACCTCCTTCCCGCAAACCTCAAAATAAGCCTTTAAAAGTTTAAAAAACTGACTTGTCTGCCATTATCTTCCCCCTTGCACCCTCCTGGCATGAGGAAATGTGTTGTAGCTCAGCCTGAGCTGTAGTCAGAATCAGACTTTGGCCCTATCCAAGACTTTTGACCATAGGCCTGCAATGCAGTTGCAGGCACCTGAATTGGTTTCTGCAGAGGATGCTGAAATTGGGGATGAACATTCTGATGGCCAGTCAAGGACAGTTAAGCGAGATGGGCTTGTTAGGCCAGAGGGGAAGATTTATGATTTCGATAGACGGAGAATGTTTACGCAAAGCCGAACCGAAAGGGAGGCTCTGAGACGGAGCCAGCGTTTGGTTCACAGACACACTAATGAGCAACTTTCACATGAAAAGAACTGCACTTCCCAGCTCCCATTTGAAATATAGCCTTGAATTCTCCTTAAATATTACTGGCTCCCTGTGTATTGCAGAGGTGTCAACTTTGCTATTCAAGTGAGAAAGATCTCTGTCTCTGTGCTCTTGTTTCTGTGATATTCCAGCCAAGATTTTGCCTTGTGGATTTCAAGTATCTCTTGCCTTGGTGTACCTTGTTTCCAGTTGGACCTTGCTGATTCCTTGCCGTGTGGATTACAGTTCTTGGATTACCTTGAGTCTTGTTCTTGTACCTTGTGGCTTCCTGCTGTTTTCTGCTGGAAAGTGAACTTTGTGTGGACTATATTTGCTGCTTTGTGGGACTTAGCACAGTTCCTGTTTGGATTATAACTTTGAGAGACTTTCTTGCACCTCCAATAAGGACAGATAAGTACTTTGTTGGGGATTCATCTATATTGACTTTGAACTTTATTTGCTTGCGCTTGCATATATTCTTCAATAAACAGCTTGATTGCTTATATTCTGGGCTCCAGTGTGGTTTTCAAAGTGTTCATGCAGCCCTGGAGTGCGACAAAATGATGTGTCAGAAGATGGGGGGCAAGGAGGGATTTTCCTCCTCAGCCTCCCCCCCCATCCCGGTCTCCTAGCACATCATTTCCTTGTAGTCAAGAACACAGATGTCTATTATAAACAATTTATCAAGATAATAATGATCCAATATGAGTGTTGTAAACAATTTGTATATTAGAGCACCATATACATAATACGTTAACTAAATCATTACAAAAATTATTTTCTCTACAGAATGTTTCATATCTAATATTTCAGAAAGGTTGGATATGGGGAGAATTCCACTGTAAGGGTAAAGCTACTTTAAGGATTTACCCACACATGCAAGATGAAATAGTCACCCTTTTGGATTTTTATTTTGTGGTATCACTTTGCCATGATAGCAGCTTGTATTGTAATGTTTACCACTAGAGCACTAGACTTTTCAATCTGAATTGTTCAGTCTTTCCTATGTGCTGTTTACAGATTCAGTGTGGTGTACTGGATTCTCCAAAAGACAAGAGCATCCAAATTTAATTGGTTTAAACAGAAGAGAGTTGAGCCTTCAGCCTTTCCAGAGGAATAAAAAATACCAATATATTAAAAGTTCTTAATATTAACCAATTCATAGTCTTTACATCCTTAGCTTAAAAGAATTGGAATTCCACAAAATATCACTAAAATTAACTTGAATTCACACCGTGTCAACATAACAATCAAGAAACATATTGTTCTAGATTCTATGTTCACAACCCATTGAATCAGTATTTAATGCACATGGAATAATTGTTAACTGAATGACTGTAGTTCTTCTGTGTGACATATGGACATTTAATTGAGAGGTAATTTACTGTAGTAGAACTACAAAAGGCAAGTAGGCAGGCAAATGTGAATTAAAACATGTCTCAAATTGTCAAATGTGTTGAAGAGCTTGCTCCTCTACTATTTCAATTTATTACTAATGCACTTCTTGCTGAAAATGATTTTCAAAGGTTGCAAGAAATATGGAGGAAAGAGGGATACTTTTTTATTCCAGTATGAATGAATGAAAAAGAAAAACCTTCTTTAGAGTGGGAATACTATAGGCCTGTTTATGTGAGCTTGTTGAGTGCTGTTTCTTTTATATGTGAATCGCTTTGCATACTATAGAATTGCTCGGGAAGACCTAGCAATGTGCGGAAAATTGTTCTCTCTAGGCCTTCAGCACAATTCAAAGGTCAACTTTTGTTGGTGTGTCTGCTAGAAGTTGACCAAAGAATCATGCTGGAGGCCTAGAGAGAATAATTTTCTACACATTGCTAGGTCTTCCAGAGAAATTTTATGGCATGCATCAGCCAGAAGCCCAATATATTGTTCATTTCAGATAAGAAAAATAGAATTGAAAATCTTATTATACGAATGGTCTTCATAATGGATCTCTTGAGTAATACATGGATGTACTGTAAAATGCTGCAGCTGATGCTCAGAATTGCTCAGAATCATTCAGTACAAAAGAAATGTTGTTTGGATACTGTTTAAAAAACAAGAAGTAATGAATGCCAGAACTTTTAGTGAGCTGAGCCTTACCAATATTATGGCCAAATGTTAATAGTGCCATCATGAAAGGATTCATTTATATTAGTGATCTTCTTGAATACTTTTTGTATTTTTTTCTCAGTTCTCAGTTAATGCAGAGAGATGGGTCACTCTTACGCACTTTGGTTTTCCTTATTTACTTCTCCATTACATAACCCTTGGGAGTCCATCTTCCATCAGCTTTGCCATGGGTGGTATAGCCAATTCCAGGCTTCCCATGTATGCAGTGATGGGAAAATAATTGCCAGCCAAGAGGTCATTTGGGTCTTCTGAAGATATTGGGAAAGCTTTATTAACTCAGAACTTAGTCCCCAAGTATGTTTGTTTCTTCCTTGTTTCCAATTGCTTTCTCTTTTCTGTCAAACAGGCCTGAGAGCAGGAACTCTCTTATTACTCATCTGCCTCCCTTATGTTAAGTCACATTCCAAAAACAAATGGAAAGTAATGGAATTGCTCATTTAATTCAACACCGCTGCCCATAATAGTAACAGAGCACACAGCTAGGGCTTATTAATTGCTTATGCCCTTATATGCATTTAAGCAGTTGTATAAGATGCTATCATTGTTAAATAAAGTATTAACAACACTAATGGGAGGGCTAAGCAACAGCTAGCAATGTAATTAAATGTCCTTGACCTTGGATGTAACTGCAAAGGACGCTTTGGCCATTAGGAAGTAAATGAAGATTCCTTGTTCATTAAACTGAGTGTATTTTCAGACAAGACAATATCATTTGAATAGTAGAGACAGGGGCATCCACTCCAACTATGAGAGTATCATGGCACACATTAGGCTGTGCAAATGTATAATAGAAGTGGAATCTTATGACGGTCTTGCTTGGCCTATTCCAGGTCAATCAATATGCTGCATTGATAGTTTATTGTGTGAAAGCATGATTCAGGATTTGTCAACACCAGCAAAACTTTCCAGACCCACATCTATTCCAGTGCTGTAAAAACATGCAACATATTGCTCTTTTAATGTTGAAAGTACTTCTTGTAGGCTTGTCAATTTTTTGTGGAAAAAATTCTTTTACACTTATCTGTGGATTAGGGTGGCATCAAGAATGAGGTAGGTGAAAAATTGATTGGTGGCAAAGGTCAACATTTTAAAAAATGTTCTGTGCTTCTTACTGCTGTGTGTTTGTTTAATATTAGTTGATCTAATTTCTTATCTATTGATAATAAATACTGCCACCACAGGCATGAGACCAACAGTGAGGGGGTAGATCATTACCCTCATTATTGAAATAGGGGAAAAAATTGGGGTTTTTTCTCCTTAGGGCCTTGCCACTGCCTTCCTGGCCAAGCATCTGCTTAAAAAAAATCCCACTGGCAAAAGTGCTCTGAGGTCAGAACAAAGGGCTGAGCCATCTGATCACAGTGATGAAGTAGTAGCCTAATTGACCCCCTGACACACCATTGATCCAGATTTGGGCACTTTGTTCTGACTGCAGAGGAAGTGACTTTGCCATTGGGCCTCTATTGAGAGGATCCTGGACCGGAAGGCAGCGAGAAGACAAATGAGGGTTGAAGGCACAACGCAGGGATGCAATGGCAGGAGAATCAAAAAACTTTTTTCCTGGAGCCAAGGAGAAGCGGAGGGATGCCACTCTTGCCATTTTTTTTACCCTTCCTAATCCACCATTTCTTTCTTTTCTTGCCTTTCACCCTGCCCCCAAGCTATCACCAGCCATGCACCTGGCTTGTTCCTGTTTGCAATATTTTTCAATGGATATAATAGATAAGAGAGTATCAATAATGAGGGCTAGTGTGGCAGTGTCAATAGATGATGGGGGAAGCAGCACTAATCTGAATTTGGGCAAGGGAAACGTGGCTATCAGCACAACTTCAGTGCCATATATTACAAGTAGATATGTAATAAAAGGGTGAATCTGGGGCCACGCCAGGGCAGGAAATTCTGAATTACAGATGAATTATTTTACTGATATAGAGGGTTCCTCAGTTCTACAGACTTCTATTTTTATATCTTAGAAACAACACACAGATGGTATGTATCTATTGAAATCCCTGATGACCAAGTAGATCAACGGGCTGAAGCAAGGCTCCCAAGAGGAAAAACAGCAACGTTTGAGGTTCTTCATATTACAGGGGAAAGCAGATAAAGAGAAAGTCATGATGGAGATATTACAATTAGGAATTAGGTGAAAAAAGTAGACCTATTGGAGAAATATTTTTTCTGCATCATAGAGTTCATGATGTGGCATCTGAAGAATCAGAGGAGTCACACATAGAAAGGTCTCTGGTTCCAGATTTGCAGTCAGATGGCAACTTTCACCCCAAAATCAGTAAAGCTGGTGGAAGATATAAGCAATGAGGATCTGTGGCATATATATTGGAGAAAGAGAAGTGTCAATGCCTCTCGCAGAAGGTCAAATTGAAAAAACTGAGGAATCAACAACCTACAATGTGAAGGCCAGCTGATTCTCCACAATGACCTTTTCTTCCCGGCCTTCAATGCTTGTGGATTTATTTGGATTATTGATACCTGGACTGGCATATGACCTTTATCCTCCCCTTTCACCTTGATTATTATGGCTGCTGGCTTCTTGTAATAGAATCTTGGCCTTGCCTCTGCGCACACATATATCTAGAGGCAGTAAGTGCCAAGGAGGGACAGGTTTCCCCTTAGTATAGCCTGCTTCTCCTGGCACTTACTCCTGGCTATAGATATATGGCAGCTTCTCTCATAATGCTAGAATCTTGGGACATTTCATATACTAGAACAGTAGAACAGCAGAACAGGGAGGAAATTATTCATACTACACTTTGTTAAATTATGGAATTTGCTACCAAAAATGTACTGATAGTAAACAATATGAATGGCTGTAGATATTACCAGTGGCTGCCAGTTGTGATGACCCCATTATAGTTGGAAGATTGCAGCCCTCCCTGCATGTGGCTCTCAATCCTTTTTGCAGCCCTTGGAGCCTTCAGGACATCCACCGACCCTCTCTAACGAAAAGAAAACTTTTCTGGGTGAATGTCTTTGGTCCTCAGCTGTTCCCCAAATGCTCCAAACAATAACAGTAGGGAGATTTATTTATCTATTGTATTTAATTCATATTGTATCTCTGTCCTTGTACAGCATTTTTAAAAAAACCCAAAGTACAGTTAAAAACATTATTCATATAAAAGGTAAAAAAAACACAATTAAATGATAGCTCAGTTTAAAGAAGCTCCAGGTTAAAACAATATAAATGCAATAAAATATAGTAGAAATAAAAGATTAAAAACTCAATCTCATTAAAAGTCCTTTCTGCCACATAAATTATAGGCCAAAATGCCTGCCTAAATAAAAAGAACTTTGCCTGCCAGCAGAAGACAGAGGAGCTCTTGGTCAGTCAGAAGGCAGAGCAGGGTATAGGGATATTTTATCTATTTTTTAAAATACCAATAAATTTTAATTCTGTTTTAAAGTTTATATATTTGTATATTTTAAATTGTATTGTAAGCTGCTTTGTGTCTCCTTGTGTAGAGAAAGAGCAGGGTATAAATATACATAAATAACAACAACAACAGGAAAGGGAAGAGGGCAACAAACTTCTAATGGGAGGGAATTCCATCACCTGGCCTGGGAGTAGGCACTCTCTGCCATCTCCTCACCAAGCATGTTTTTGATGATGCTGGAACCCAGATAAAGCCTTTTCCTGATCATACTAGACTGTAGACCACTGTATCCTTCTGGGACGCCTGGTGGGAATGGGTCTTGTGGTACTGTTCTGCAGTGGCTCCGGTCCTTCCTGGAAGGTCACTCCCAGAAGTTGTTGTTGAGGGACACCTGCTTGGCCCCACAGTCTTTGTTCTGTGGGGTCCTGCAGGGCTCAATATTGTCTCCCATGTTGTTTAACATCTACATGAAGCCATTGAGAGAGATCATCTGGAGTTTTGTGGTTCGATGTCATCTGTACGCCGATGATGTTCAACTCTTTCACTCCTTTCCACCTGCTACTAAGGAGGCTGTTTAGTTCCTGAACCAGTGTTTGGCAGCTGTGGTGGTCTGGATGAGGGCGAGCAAATTGAAATTGAATCCAGACAAGACAGAGGTACTCCTAGTCAGTCACAAGGCCGAACAGGGTATAAGGTTACAGCCTGTGTTGGATGGGGTTACATTCCCCCTGAAGAAGCAGGTTCACAACTTGGGAGTTCTCCTGGACTCATTGCTGAGCCTGGAACCCCAGGTTTCGGTGGTGGCCAAGGGAGCTTTTGCACAGTTAAAACTTGTGCGCTCATACCTTGGGAAGTCAGACCTGGCCACAGTAGTCCATGCTCTGGTTACATCCCGAATACTACAACGTGCTCTATGTGGGGCTTCTTTTGAAGACTGCTCAGAAGTTTCAAATTGTCCAAAGGGTGGCAGCCAGATTGCTCACCAGAGCGGCGTACAGGGAGCATACAACCCCCATGTTCCATCAGCTCCACTGGCTGCCAGTCTGCTACTGGGTACAAAAAGTGCTGGCTTTAGCTTATAAAGCCCTAAATGGTTCTGGCCCAGCTTACCTGTCCGAATCTCCCTCTATGAACCATAGTGGAGTTTAAGATCATATGAGGAGGCCCAGCTCTTGGTCCCACCTTCTATGCAGGCACATTTTGTGGGGACGAGAGACTGGGCCTTCTTAGTGGTGGCCCCTTGGCTATGGAACTCTCTCCCCAGGGATATTAGGTCAGCCCTCTCTCTCTCTTGATCTTCCGTAAAAGAGTAAAAATGTGGCTCTGTGACCAATCCTTTGGAGATTCTGTGCAATGAATACACATGTATTAATGATAGGAAAGGCCTGGATTATGCTTGTGGATTATGTGATTACTTGTAATTGTTTGGTTTTAAATGTATCTAATTGTTTTAATTGTATTTTATTATCCTCTTGTAAATGCCTATTTTATTTTTGTATTGTTTTTAAGGCATCAAATAGCTGCCTAATGTAAAGCCACATTCAGTCCCCTTCGGGGTGGAGAAAGGCAGGATAGAAATATCATAAATAAATAAATAAATAAATACTAAGACTCAGGAAGATTCATACTGAGATATGTAGTTTTTAAGATAGTCTGTATTCAGATCATGTAGGATTTCAAAGCTTATAACGAGCACTTTGAATTTTCCCTGGAAACAGAGAGGTAGGCATTGAAGCTGATTTGTTTATCATCCACCCAGCACACCCAAAAACTTTTTTTAAAAATAAGAAAGAAGCAGCAGCTGAGAATAAGCCAAATTATGTAAGTGGAAGTGAAGTGACATCACTTTAGTTTCAGTCATGTGTTAGGCCAGAGGTTCAAGGGAGTCAAAATGGGTGTCTGCCACTGATATGGTTGTCTGTCTACTCCTGCTCGACATAATCTCTGGTATCAGAAACAGCTCACTACTAAACATCAGTCGCTCAGTAACAATGGTGGAAGAGGGCTATTTCCATCATGTCTTGCTAGTGATCTTTTCCATCTGCATATGGCTATGTCATTGTGCTCACAGAATGCTAGATTTGCTTCACCTTTGCTCTGATCCAGCAGGACTATTTATATGTCCAAGATTGGGAAGCTTGATTCAGCTGCTGCACAGGAATTAGTGGTCACTGGTGTTTATGCAGATACAAACAGAAAAAAATTGATTAGGAAATATCAACAGATTGTTTCAACCAGCTTTTAAAAAGACATCTGCAATTAATCCAGTCATTTGAATGTATTACATATGCAATTAATCCAGTGTCATTTGAATTTATTAATTCATCAATGTGACTGAGTAAATATTTACATAGAATACCTCAGTATCGGCCTGAATTACACCAACTGAAAGTCTGTTTGAAATATTAATAGAGCATTAAACTTTGCTGCTGGGTTGAAATCAAAATAAGATTAAACCTTCAGCTGTGTGTGTGTGTGTTTGAAGCAAATGGCTTCTCTCAGCATGAGGCTGTAAATTTTCTCAGAAACAGCAGTACTTTAAACAGAATCTAGGCTCTAAAGCAGGGGTCCCCAAACTAAGGCCCGGGGGCCGGATGCGGCCCTCCAAGGTCATTTACCTGGCCCCCGCCCTCAGTTTTATAATATAATATTTTTATATAAGTTTTAATAATATAATATATTGTATATACATATAATATTGATAATAATCTTATGTTATACAATATAATACTAATAGTAATACCATATAATAATATTAATTATATGTTATATATTACATATTATATAATAGTATAGTGGTATAGTTCAATATAGTAATATATAATGCTAATATTGTGTTATGCTAATAATATAATATATAATATGTACATACAGCTGCTCTGAGTCCCCTTCGGGGTGAGAAAGGTTGGATATAAATGTAGTAAATAAATGCAGTAAATAAATAATTAATTTTAGACTTAGGCTCGGCCAAAGTCTGACATGACTTGAAGGCACACAACAACAACAATAATCCTAATTAACTTGACTATCTCATTGGCCAGTAGCAGGCCCACACTTTCCATTGAAATCCTAATAGGTTTATGTTGGTTACAATTGTTTTCATTTTTAAATATTGTATTGTTCTTTTGTTGTTGTTGTTGTTGTTAAATAAGACATGTGCAGTATGCATAGGAATTCGTTTTTTGTTTTGTTTTTTTCAAATGATAATTTGGCCCCTCAACAGTCTGAAGGATTGTGGACCGGCCCTCGTCTTAAAAAGTTTGGGGACCCCTGCTCTAAAGCATAAATGAAAACCACAAATTCTTCATTAATGCAATGATTCTGATCTATCCTTGAGGAAAACCATTTTATGGATAAAACTGTTGACCCTGGATCGCTTTAAAATGCCAGGTCACATCGTAACTCAGAGCTTCTCTATATTAGTTTTAAACACTGTACTTACCCCAAATTAAGCACTGAGACCTCCAGTAGTTATCCAAAACATTTGCCTTTAAACTAATTTAAAGGCCCTAAGCAAAGTCAGAGACACTCCCAAGTTTGCAGAAAATTCAAGGGCACCCTTGGGCTTTGTGGGCATCTGGACAACTGGATTATGGTCCAATCTGATGTTTACAAATTCACCAGTGTCAACATACTCACTACCATCCTTTCAATGAGCCTATCAGTACAAGGAAGGGGATAAGTTACTCCAATATTGCTGCTATTATGACCTCAACAGATGGGGCTCTTGCAGGGAGAAGTGGCAGTAACTTCAAAAACAAGGAGATGGCACAGTGGGGCCAATGCAGCTTCTGACAGTTGGATCTTCTGGACACCAATGCAGCACTGCAGCAAGTTTGGCATGGTACATGTGGCTGCCATCATAGTTAAACCAGGGTCAGTCCAGAGCATGATGTTCCAGATTGGCCCCAGATTAACCAGATTAATCAATGGGGCCAGTAATATATACTTGTGGCAGAGTTCCAGATCCTTAAAGTTGAAATCATTCTGAACCTTCATTCACAGAAGAGAGACACAGGGATTCCACTGTAGTTCCTGGAATTGTGCAAGGAGTTTGATGCCTAAACAGGATTACATCAACCATCAGGAAGTGAAATATGGTGCTGACCAGATTGAGGCTTCCAAAGAATGCATTAGGAAGTCCACAACTTGCCCTTAAACAGTAGTCAAAGACAACACATTCCCCTGCTCTTTCTCCTTACTGGTACAATGTAGGAGGCTTTATTCTGCCCCAGCAGAAAATAGGACATTTAGATCACCAGTGGCTTTTGAGAAAAGCTCTAAACCAGTCAGCCTGCCTGCTGCATCCCTCTATGGTTTCTATGGTGGCTGATCATCATAATAAGTCAGTCTCAGTGAAAACAGACTAAAATTCCTTAAAACAACTGAGGAATGCAGAAAGCATCAGCTTGCTTTTTTTTCAGCAGCAAAACCCCCCCACATCTTCCAACAACAAAAATATTCAAAATTTAGAGCAGCATCCCAAACAAAAGCATTATTTGAAATAATTGTTATTTTTGCTTTGTTGTAGCAACTAGAAAGACAGGACATTCAACTAGATTTTCCCAGGTAAAATGTTCCAAAGCCCAAGTGTTATTCCCAAGTTAACTCCTGAAAGTGTCTGTCCATCCATCTCATCTTGGTGGGGACAACATAGACAGCAGGCTCATTTATTTGCCATGGTGTGATGTGTTGGAATAGATGAAAGAAGGCAACATTTCACATGTCCTGGTCCAGAATCATGGGGGTGGAGTGTGGGTTATAATTTTATCTGTGTTACCAAGTCATCAGAGAGTGGAAGGAACCGAAATAGGGGATTTATTGGGATGTCAACAAAAAAAAGAAAGAAAAAGAAATAGCAACCAGTATTATAATAACCAATGAAAGCAAACCATAGTCTCACAGAATCATAGCCATATAAGAAACTGCAGCTCACCTATGCTTATCATGCATTGCTTACATTACTAAACAACTCCCAAAAATGGCCATCCAGTCTCTGTATAACAACCTTTAAAGAAGGAGAGTCTAGTACCTTCTGGGCAATGCTAGTTGTAGT